>NC_050516.1:17813005-17842518 GCF_002922805.2 Oryzias melastigma | reverse complement strand
TTTGAGCACCTGCCCCTCCAAATGTCTCTGCACGGCCCTGCAGCAGTGTGACACAGTTTGTCGTAAGAGAACATGACCAAACCCATTCCGTGGGAACAAAGAAGTGAGCATGCTCCATGACCTATTTCAACCAACTTCTCCATGGTCTGAAGGGGACTTTTCCAGAGAAAGACCCCAGAGAACGTCTCTCTCCCTCTGCCTGCTGTGAAGGATAAAAAATAGAAAATCACACAGACCATCTCCTTTCACACAGAGTTTTTCCTTGAGGAGACATGTTCATCTCTAGGGTTGGGACTCAGGAGTGGAACTCTCTGTCCAGATCACTTTATCGTGTAATGTTTTTAATCCAGTACTGTGCGTAGAAGTGTGTTTATATATATGAGAAATGGCGCTGAGACTCCGCATGTGCGCACGCCAAACTTGTTTTGCTTCCCCCCCTTCTGATGTCACAGGTCTGGAGAGGCTTTCCAGGCTTTGAGAGCTGTGACGTCTGTTGAATGCAGGACGTTTTTGAGTGTTTGGGTTTCTGCTGCTGGCAAAGAGTCCCAAACTAATCTGTTGTACATCAGTTTGATGTCACCGCATTCACACAAGAGGGAAACCTCAACATTTTTTATAACTGTTCTATGACTTAGACAATAGTTCAGCATTAATAGTTCAATGATTCACTAATTATCTGTAAAGTTTTGTACAGTGAACACTCGGAGCTCAGCCTTTACCTGACCTCGGTCTGGCAGCGATAATGTCACACCCGCGGTTCACCAGGGTTATCGCATCCCTCTTTCCCAGCCTATTTGGCCTTGAGTGTTTGAAAGTCCTCCCCAGACTGACAGTGAGAAACAGCTTTTCCGCGCTGAATCAGCACCACGTTCCTCTCAGAAACACATGGAGAAGATGAAGTCACCCTCTGGCACCAACAGACCACCACATTTTAGTGTCTCTGGACTTCAGTCCAGATGTTTTAGTGTTTCGCGAGAGTCTAAAAGTCTTTTTTTCTTCCATGACCTTTGATCTTAACGCTGCATTACTCAGAAGAGGGGACTTTTTATAAGCAAGTGAGTTCCCTGTCAGACTGGTGATGAGTGCCAGGGAAGGGGGAGGCAAAGCATCCGTGCAGGACGGTACACTTGTAAAGGGGTTTATGGGGATGATCGTTTAAGCTTTGTCATTTTTGCTGAGTTGGGTCTTTGAAGTTTCAAATGTCAGCATTTGCAGGAAAGTCTAGATATAAGAAATGGTTAATTTATAGTTCAAGAACCCCGCTTCAGCTTGCCCCACACTGTTGCAAAGAACTTAATCTTTTTTTATTATAGCTTTTATTTTATTATAGCTATTATTTCTGTTATATTTATTATTTTTATTGCATATAAAATGCCAACAAGTAAAACCGAACTTTCAGCTTAAGAGGTTTATTTTTGTTTCAAACTGTACAACTTTATTTACCTACTAGTAAAGGTATCCTTCTCCCTGGTTGTTCTTGCGCCCTCTAGTGTTTTGGTGGTGTTATTGACGTCGTAGCCCCAACCAAAGAACCGTAACATCTTGAAGTCACTGAAGAACCTCAGTAAAACTGCACAGTTGGAAATGGCTGCATGTAAATATATTTTGACGGTTTTACAGAGTGTCAGGCAGACGGAAGGCAGTGAAATGAGCAGCTGGCAGAAGGAGGAAATGTCAACAAGACTTCCAGACCTGTGGGTGGTGCAGGGAACATTACACACAGGAGACACTGTTAAGAGTCTAAAGAAAACGGGGAAATAAAATTAGTTCAAATTTGTTTGGTCCAACTCTTTTTTGTTAGACTACAAAGAGGATGAGTATCGGTGAGTTTGTTTGGACAAATGTTTGAACATTTTTGGTTGACAGACTCTCTGGAGTTCTTAAAGAGATTAAAAAATGCATTTTTAGAAACCCTCCAAGACAATCCCCATCTTCTACATTCCAGCGAATCTTCAAAATTCTGGTCATTGATTATCCAATTATCCGGGTTTTAATAGATTTTGACAGACAAAACTAAATATTTATTTTGATGTTCACCACACATCCCAGTTTAATGTGAATAAACCTTTAGAACTGTTTGTTGTCGATTCCAACAATGAAAAATAGTAATATTTCACTGTAACTTCGGTTACCCGAAATAATAAGAATTTCAAGCATAGTCAATTAAAAGTGGAAGAACACAGCTGCTTATCAAATACTAAAGGGTGCACCAGATTATAAAAAACACCATCAATTAATTGTTCATTTTTAAATTACTATTAATAAGACGTATTAAGCAAGACAAAAAATTCTGAGTTAAGTCTGTCAGTCAGACTTTACTCACAGCAAGTCTACTATACTTGTTAAAACTTATTCATAATCCATCACACGTTAGTTATGTTAGAAGCGTTAGCTGTGTTAGCATACTCCTCCCAATGGAAAAAAAGCCAGACTAATACAGCTAAAATAAATGTTTCTGTGACTTTACTAACTCCCAACTTTGTTGGTAAGACATAAAAAACTCAGTCTGATACCACTACACGTCAGATGCCTTTGAAGCACCAACTGCTATACAAATAACATAAGTGAAAATGGGTCTTACATGCTTAACTGTCTCGTTAGGTGCTGCTGTGATGTCATCCTAAAAGTTACCTTGTTGTTCCTTAACTGAATTCTCTTAAAAACAATGTCATAACACCACAACGATGTGTCACAGCAGTTATTGAAATTTAGTCGAAAGAATGCAGGCTCATTAAAACAACTTTTAACGTGATAAACATTGCTACTCACTGTTTTCCCAACAATTTATATATCATAATCACTTATCATCCTTTCTTCTGGCGTCTTGCCAGTAACCACCTTGCAGCATGCATCCACTGTACCAAAGTAGCAGTAAAAAGTGTCATTCATGACGTTGATACAGACGTTCAAAATTGTTCTGCGAAATATAAAGTTTGAATAAGTGAACTCCCGACAAAGATTTCAAAGTGAAGGACTTCCATCATTTCTGTCTCTAGTTGCTTTCCCCCACTCTCCTAATTCCTGGCCAATGACTGAAGAGATATTGAGTCACATGGTTTTGTTTACAAGTTTGGTTCAAAACAGGAAATCCCTCTTGACGGCAGTCTGAATACAGACCCGGTGCAGAGTTGAGTACTGGATCTGGACCAACTGATATCTTCTCAAAATCACTTCAGCATCAGTAACCACCACTGGAATTATATATATAAACGCGCTCCAGATTACAATGCTTTTTGAAAAGCTTTTTGGAAAAAATGAAGACTTTTTGGTGCAGAAACTCCAATTGGATGAAAACCTGTAGAAACTTGTAACTTGACAGCAAAACTGTACTATCCTGTAATGTTGATCCTGTACCTATCCGTTTGTCTTCAGTAAACCTGACAGGAAGAGAACAACAGAGGGCAGAAGAGGAAGAAGAGGGTGAGAAAGATACTATTGCATCTTCCTCCTTTCATCCAACCATTAGAAGGGAGATTGTTTTCGCAAATGTGCATTCCCTGAATGTTCAAACTATCAGAACGGGGCTGGGAACACATTCTGTGGGGGGGTGAGTGGGAGGTTATGTGTGCCTTTATGTTGTGTTTGTGCCGAGTGTGTGCTTGCAAAGAGATCTGAGGCACTGAAAGATGGAAGGCAGGAACACAGAGGGAAGCTGGACGTGATGAGAGTGAGAATTTGCTCCAGTGATGCACAAACATTATTCTCCGTTATTTCCCAGCACTTTCTCCTCCATGCTCCTATAGTTTGTGTTGTATTTACCATGTTTCAATATTTGTTTATTGCATGCTCAAAGTCAGCCGTTGTGTTATTGTAGAGGAGCTATTCATCTGTCAGAAATATGTGCCGCATCGTAAGTTCAGGCCTTCTCCTGCTTATAGCTGTACTGTTGGTGGTCCACATCAAACTGTTCCTCTATTTGCAAATTTGAAACTTGTGGATCTAAAACAACAAATCTGTCTGATTCTATGATGACAGCTCATTGTTTCAGCTTCCCCGCCATCCACCGCCCTGCTGTAGGAGTTAGGGTCATTCCACATATTTTTTGAGAGGGGGGTCAGGTTGCTTCCAAGAGGTTTTTGCAGATGTTGGATGATTATTCATGAAAGAGGACACACAGAGCTGCTGGAAATGTGTATTATACACCACAGACAAACTGACTGCAACTTAACCAGAGAGGGTTTTCCTCTGGGGTTTTTGACTTGTGGTCATCAACCATCAGTCAATAAATTGAGGTGTTTTTTTTTTTTTGCTTTTTGTTTCTACATTTTTTTTTCTTCTCTTTCGTTGATTTGATGCCTTTGATTCAAGTTTTTTTTCCTGCTGCTTAAGGAAGAAGTTTAGCTGCTCCTCATTGATCTTTGGAGGAAACAAGGAAATATGGTGTTAATAGCATATGGCCACCAATGTCTAGTTGACTGTCAAAGGCTTTAAGTGCAACTGACGGTTTATTGTTAAAAATCTTGGATTCATACCATTGATTGCATATGCAAATTAAAACCAGTGAGTGTGAAATAACCATAGAATTGATACAAACACTGCCGTATAGGAGTTGCACACCGTCAGTAATCAATGATTGGTCCAAGTTGATCTGAGTCAACATTTCTAAGGAACCTATTCTCGCCAATCAGACGTTATACTAGGGTTCTTCAGGAACATGTTCCAATGTCAGGCCCGGGTGTGGACCCTGCATGCTCTCACTTACCTGTGGGGACTTCTTCTTCTGTGACCTCTCTGAACGTTTTTTGTTTTTAACAAAGAAATAGTTGGAGTGGTGCTTTTTGATTGTCTACGAGTGGATGCTGGACTTTTTATGACCTTAGATGTGTTTGTGCGCATTTAAAGATGACCAACTAGCTTTCTAAAAAAGATAAGTGCGCAGAAAACTATGCATGAAGTTTATATATATGTATATCTTTTTCTATCGAGTAACACTGCTCTTTCTACTCAAGACTACTAAGTTACTTGCTGCTTTCTCTAAGGAAATTTTTGAAGCATTTTCCAGTTTATTGTACAGTTATTATTCATTATGCTTACGATTTGTCCACTGCTAAACAGCTGCTTAGATTGACTGCAAGATTTTTAGGGGTTCTGAGGTTTGCAGGAATCAGAAAGTTAGCTGAGTTTTGTGTCAATACTAAACAACTGGTTTTCTTTTCCAATTTTAATTGTACATCGAGGACACCAGATTTCTACTGAGCTCAAATGCAACCAAACCGAAATAGTTTTGTAATTTAAGTGTTGTTTTTAATGCTCTCTCTGCTTGTGGAGCCTCTGTGTGTGATAGAATATTTGGTAGGTGAATAATGTCCTGTATATTACTAAACTAATTTTTTGGGAGAAACGTATATAGAATATTAAAACACATGGATTGCAAAAGAAATTCAGTATATGGATTGATATAAACAGACACTTAGAGCAAAAAAAAGAAAAAGTTGATTAAAATTGCAAAAAATATAAAAGATAATTTTTGTTGCCAAGGGGCAAAAGACCATTTTATAAATACCTGGAGGTATTTTCATCACCAGCTTAACCATCCTTCAAATCATTTTGTAGGTCTTAATGATGACTCTACTCTTCATCTCCAACTTCTCACAAAAGTTTTCGCTGGTTTTTACAATTGCATAACAAAGAAGGATGGATGTGTGACCTCGGTTAAACGCAACCCATCTGGTTGAACTTCTTCCTCCGTTTGTGTTGTTCCATCTCTTGGCACAACAGATGTTAGCTCAAATGCTAAAACCGTTAATCCTTAATCTACCATTAGAGGCCAGCTCTCTGGTTTCTCATCATCTAGTCTGCTGGACTTCCTTATCAGCCTACAGAGCTTTTCATCTGCCTCTCCAGTCCTCTGCCACACCACCAGGTTCTCGTTTGGCCTCCCACTCCTGGAGACAATCTGTTTGGAGAAATGATCTTTCATCTTTGTGGGTGGACATTTGCGTCTAAGAGAACCGTGTGTGACAGTGCAGTTTACATCGACGAGTCATTTACTCATGTGTTTACTGTAAAAGAAAAGAAACTTCAACCTTTTGATTCCATTTTTGAATTTGGTCTACCAAACAACTCAACAGAAATTTCCATATCTTTTTTTAGCGTTGCTGACGTGGTATTTTTTTTTTGTGTGTGTTGTGCCCACTTCAAAGGACCAAACGTTTTAGTTGAGGCTAATCCATGTTTTGTGTAGCAACTATAAAAAGGTTCTACTGACGGCTTTGGCACACAGACAAGGCTTTGATTGTGGTGGGACAACATGACGGAGATCTTCTGGTGGACACGTAAGGAACTCAGGTTTTCCACACATCTGCCAACAGCTGGGGGACCCTGCAGGCACCAGTCCTTCTCCCTGTCAACTCCTGCTCATTAACATGGCTCACTGCATTGTTGGGATATTCACAAGGTCGGAAAAACAGACCTGCTTTTAGGAAAATGAGCACAATGTATCCCCTCCCCATGTCAGGAATGGTAACAGTGTCACCACAAAACACTGGTTTTCTCATGGACTTCCACTTCCGCCTCTATTTAAGCAAACTTCTTGATAGTTTTGTCCTCCTGGAATATCTTTGACAGGTCAGTGAGTTCTTCTTTTGGCAGATGTCTTAAAACCAGACGGGAAACAGAATTATTTAGTTCAAGATTGCTGTGTTTGCACATTCATGATGCTTTCTTGCTGCAGAAAGATCTCAAACTGTGGCGTAAGAATGGAGGTCATTTTTGTGGTTATTGTTCCCCCGCCGTGCTTGCAAGCCTGAGCCTTGGGAATGAATCACAATGTCAGATTTGACCCCGATTCTCTCCATGATCCTTGTCTTACTCCTGTTCTGACACTCCCCAGGAGGAGCAGCTGTTCTGTGAGCTCATCCACGCTGGAGCCGATTGTAAATAAATACTCTTTGTTTTCCCCTCCGCTCTTCTCAGGCCTCTATCTGTCGTTTCTTTGCTGTTATCTGCCCAGGTTTTCTTTCAGGGAGAACATCTTTCTTCTAACTGGAACTAATTTTTCTGACAAGTTGTCAGCAGGTGAATAAAGTTTCTCATGCTTTGAAATTGTCTTCCTGTTAAACTGAGACAATGATGTGAACATAGTGACAATAAAGGGCCATAAAAGCATGGGAAGACATGTAAAAAGTTATCATTGATTAAAATGTCTTTTGTGATGCATCACATTTAAATCAAGTCATTTATCTTTATTTCTACAAATTTAAGTTTTAAAAAATATGTTTTGAGATATAATTACCTGTCAAAAAATTGTAATCCAAATCAAACCTTTTCATTTTTGCTTATAGATTTTTTTTTGCTTTTAAATCTATTATTCCTTCTCGCTGTGTACAAAAGCAAGAAAATGTAAGTTTGAAATGTTTTTCAGTTTTGAAGGGAACTTTTTTAATCCAATCATCTATGTACTTTATTTAATACATTTACCGTGTAATCATTCTTACCTTAATCTCAACTTAATTTTCTATTTTGCTCCAGCTTTTCCCAGAGTTTTGACAACACGACATGCACACACACAAACGCACAACACTGCATACATATAACCCCAAATCAGAATGTTGCAAAGCACAAACTTTATCAGTCTTCAATCTTTTGTAATTTCATATGTATTAAGCATAAATGTTCTTCTGATTTGATAAATTTGCCTCTGATTTGTACAGACACTGGTTTGGTTGCAAGGCCATATACAAACAATCAAATTAAATTTAGGAAAAAAATATATGTTTGATCATTTTGCAAAAATAGCGGATCACCAATGAAAGCTAAATGTTAACAACAAAAGCTAATACTCAGTGAGGCTGCACAATGGTTTCAATAGTTGGCAAAAAAGCCCTAAAGTGAATGCTGGCTGTGAAGTTTGCATGTTCTGCCTGTGCACACATGGGGTTTCTCAAGCACTCCAGCTTCCTCTCTCAGTCCAAAAGCATGCTCCATAGGTTCTAAATTGTCCCCCAGGTGTGAATGTGAGTGTGTGCTTGTGTGGACCTGCGATGGACTGGCAAATAATCTAGTGTGCACCACCCCTTTGCCCAACAATGGCTGGAATAGGCTCCAGCAACCCCATGACCCCAAAAATGATTTGATGGATTGAATCTTGGCTTTGCTATAATGTTTAGTTAATCACACCCATCAACTGATCCACTTTAAGTTACATTCAAGGACAACAAATTTATACATGATCAAATAGTTTTCACAGCTTCAAATCAGTTTTGCTCAAAAGACAAATTTGTTTTGCAAAGGGATAAATTTAGTCTGCAGTTGCACTTTTCCCCCCCACAAATGCACAAACCTTGTTTGCAGATGTCTTGAAGTTGAGTCATAGCATCTGGACTTATTGTCTTTTCTGGCCGTGGTGAGGAAGGAAAGATTAGTAACACATCCTCTAACTCATAAACTTTGGCCCAGTTCATCAGATCGTTCTCTCAGTCCAACTCATTTTCAGGCCATTAGCTCAACTCTTAAGCTACAGACACACCAGGCATGAAATGCATTCAAGAACGCCTTAAATGTGGGTTCCTGAAGGTGCATTTAGTCCATTAGGTTCACAATGGACAAGCAGGGAGGGGCTTCTTTTTCTTTTTTTAGTGTTTACAAGTGCATGTCCGTCACCAGTTGGAAGAGGCTTGGTGAGAAATGTCAAAGCGGAGCAAATCTCACTGCACACTTTTTCTATCACAGCTATATTCCGATATATGAGAGGTTCAGGGTCAATCATTCCAGTTGGGCACAAACCACTATTATTAAATGACCAATTTCCAAAGAGTTGGCACTTTTATATTTAAAGGAAGATGATATTTTTGCATCACTATCAAATCTGAGTCCCCGATTGGTCAAAGTTTGACCTGGTTTAACTTCCAATGCACTTTCAGTTACTTTGTGTTTTATTTGTAAAGCCAGAAAATGGTTGAAAAAGGTGTGTAAGCTATGCTTAAACACAAGAGTTTTTAACGTGAAACCCGAAACGTACATTTACATAAGCTTAGATTGACTGTTTGTTGAAAGTGACCACTTGAACACACATTGCTGAAGGGAGTGTGAACGTATCTTTACTCTTTCCTACTTTTAAGATCAGTAGCATGGTGGTTCGTATATCAAAAAGGAAAACATTTGGGGAATAAACCATATTGCTGCAAAACATGCAGAAATATGATTACATTGTGTCTATGACATGCTGTCATTGGACAGAATCCTTTAATCTTACAGACTACAATCCACTTATAATGTTGCAGATGGATGAAATCTATTGTTGGTTTGTGGTTGACCAGCTACAGCTCTGCTGGCCCTGCTTTAAACCCAGGCTCCCCTGTGCTCAGAGAGAGGCAGAAATGTGGTCAGTCCTCCCTCAACAAGAAAGCATATGTCTGGTTAGAATATACCAATTACAAAACCAGGGAGACATGAGTTTTTGAATTCAGCACAAGGTCTTTTATTGGTTCCATGATGGTACGTGTTGGTGCTGTGCTTTCTTCCCTAAAAAATGTAGGTCTCTGTGTTGTGGTGATGCTTTGAAAGTTTGGGATTTCTTTGATTAATGAATGCAAGTTTTACTATTTCAAAACACAACTGATTGAGCAAGCAATAAATAACAAAATTAAAAATTATATACATAAAGAGACAGACCAGTTCATTGGGAGCCTAGCAGCTACTTAAAATAACATTTGAACCAATCGGTTGAACTCAAAGAAAGACACCAGGATGAACTATCATACATCCGTGCAGCATTGTGATAAGCAGCGTCTTTTCAAACAATCGTTTTTTTTTGTTTGTTTGTTTGTTTGTTTGTTTTTTCTTTGTTAAGCCTACAACACCCAGAAGGCTAAACATAAAGCTCCAGAGTCCCAGAACCATCTCCTTCTTTTTCTATAATGCAGTGTGGTAAAAATTCTGATGTGCCGCATTGGCTCGATGTGTCCAGAGTTCAAATATCTGAACCTTGGTGATGCTTCCCCCTACGTCAACCAGTAGGAACTCAGATTTTGCCTATGACATGTTGATGATATGAACAAAACCAAAACCTGTTTGTGTCTCTCAAATTGTGTTTTTCTTATTTGTATTTGGACAATTACAAAAAAAAAAAAAATGCTCTAATTTTATTTATTTATTTTGCTTCCTTAGACTAATGCTTGACAGCAAGCCATCAAACTGGACCAGAGACTGAAGTAGCGCTGAAAGCGGCCATCATTCAGACGCAGCTCCCAGAGTAGATTGTACTCAACCTACTGGGAGAATCTCTGAATGATCTCATAAACCCAGATATGGAGACATGATTACCGATGCCTTTGCAGAGCACTTTAAATTAACTAAATTTGATTTCTCAACATCATCTGTGTCTTCCATAATGTAGGAATGAGGCTAAAAACTTCTGAAGGTAGCTCCTCCTACATGTAGCGGGAGCGACAGGTTCATAAACACACTTTTGTACAATTACTGAGCAGCAGTTTTACTGCTATAAAATAAAAAAGGTGAATTTGCTTCTCAATTTATGCTTATTGTGAACGTAGTATAAGAACTAATTAACCCTATCTCTAATCGAGATGAATGCCAATCTCTGAGACACAGAAAATAGAGAATGAAGCTGAAGGACATGGAAGACATGTTTGAGGTCAGAATTGATCGAGCTCTCCCCAAACACTTTGAATGGAATGCAATTCTTTACCAAAAGAAACAAGATAGCAAAACAGATAAGATGCAGACGGAAACTTAGCACACTAGTTAAAACATTAATTAGCACAAAGCAACCTACCTAGCTTAGCAGATATTTCCTGAGAAAACTACAACCATACAGACACATCTCCTTCCTTAGTTCAACACTAAACCTCGTCCAAAAAAATTACAGATTTATACAAAATCTAATTTAGCAAAGCTACACAGCTAGTAAGTATAAACCATGCCTTGCACCTAAAATCAACCCTGCTTAATAAACATTAAAAAAATCCTCCACTCCTCAACAACTCCATTAAACCACCCAGCAGTTATATTACCAATTCCAAACAAGAAAAGAAAGAAAATGTTAGAAAAGCTACACAGTTAGCTGGTACCAGTCTTGCCTGGCAGCAAATAGTAACCCAGCTTAACAAACCCTGAAATACAACAAACTCCTCAAAAACGTATCAAAACCAAAGACAGAAAACACACCTTGCTAGGTCTGGTCCCCTTCCTAAGCTTTGTAATAATCATATACCGTCCGACACTTCATTTGCTCCCTCCTTTCCACAAGAACACAACTAAAGGCTTGCTCTACTAAGTCTCCTTTCAGCTTCCAGTCTCTAGCTTCATTAAGCTAAGCAGTTGCTTTCCCACAGGCTGCCTTTATGCTGCACAAACACTGTTCTCTGCTTCATTATCTGCTGTGCTGCATTTATTTTTGTGTTTACCTTCAACATCTGCTGCTAAGATATTCATCACTTCATAGTTCTTCAATGTAAATCTCTCCTGTGACACAACAAGCACAATAAATATGCTAGATCTAGACCCTCACCTGTCTCTGTATTCAAATTATTGGAAGTTGGAAAAACATTACACTTTCCTCTTGGAAAAAAAATCGAATTTGGCCCATTTCCATCTCCCAGAGACTGTTTGTTTATATATTTTCTGATCTTATCAACTTAAATTGAGTCACCTGAGAAATTTATTTTCCGTTTTGTACATCTTTCGCCCTAATCTAGTAAATGGTGTATGCATATATATTGTGTTTTACTACCTTTTTAAAAGACTTAACAGACTTTACAGTCACAGTCCCATTCACCCATGCACATGCATGTTCACACACTGATGCACCACGGTTACCCTGATATGTATTTGTATATAATAAGAACACTCTGTTGTGGGAATTGTATACATTCCTTACTTATGAATATGTTGCATTTGTGTACTGTAAAATAATGTGTAATTTACCAGTCTGGGTCTCTCCTGGTTTAGAGGTCTGAACACCCTTTACTAAGCTTGTCACTCATCAATTATTAAATGGCACATAAAACAGATGAGGATAAATAGTTCAGCTGGTGAAAGTGTAACTGGAAAACTGGTAACTGGATATTCGTGTTAAATGTGCTGTGCATCTCAAACAATTCGCTGTAGTTTGAGATTTACGATTTGAACCTTATTATTATAATTATTTAATTATTATCAAGCAGTTATGACTATCAATGAAGCTTTCCCATCCTTTCACCCTGATGCCGGTGTAATTTTTCACCTCAGCACACTTGATCATGTTTAGTGTCTAGATGCATTATCAAATACTGAGAATAATCCTGATGTTGATCTCTGGAAGATTGTGTAAATGAGCAAACACATGCTGTGAAGGAAAACTGTTTGGCTAAACATGTAAAGGGCAATGAGGCCATTGAGGAGTCTAATCAAATAAAAGAGCAACAGAGTATCAAACAGAGCTAGACGGTTTGGTCTGTATTATGACTTCTCAAGGACTCAATGATAACTCTATGCACTTTACCCATAAAAAGTAAAGGGAAGTGACAGTTGTTGCTGGTGAATGAAAAAACAATCTGCTCACGTTTGCTTGTCTTCTTTTGTCAGTCTTGTTTTTTTTTATTATAGGTACAATGTTAGTTTTTGTGAGAATATCAGCACAAAGTATCCCCACTGACAGTCAGCCTCTTACGCTGATCTGTATCAAAAACAGTTCAGCACAAAGGTGGAGGGATGCTATACCCAAACTTTATTACTCCATGGACCAGTTTAATGCAGCACTATATTTCCATTAAGAAACAACATCAGCACAAAACTATTACCATGTATTGTAATGACCCCAACCACTACAACTTCACGCATAAGCTTTGGCAATGATTTATGAGGAACTGAACAAAACTGCTAGAACTGCTTGCAGGAATATAAACCCTTGTTCCCACTGAATGGTCCGGTCTGGTACAGTAAGGAGTAGTGTGGTACGGTTCAGTTCATTTTGGTGAGCGTTACCACTCAGTAGCCAAACCCTAGAACCACTTTTTTTGGCTGTTGACCTCTATAAATGGAGCTTTAAAAGTGCTGTCTGTTGGTCATTGCCACATTTTTTAAAAATTTCAATAAACTTGTTTAACTCTGGAAAATATTGTCAACTACTGTCTGTGTGCTGCCCCCACAAGGTTGAAATGTGGTGTTAAGAGTTGAATTTCCTGATTGGTCAATCCATTTAAGTATCACGTCATTTCAGAAGTCCCACGTCATGATCTGCAGCTCCAGTAGTGATAACAGTCCTGCTCCCCAGCCCCAGCTCTCTGACTGGATTATCAAATTTTGGCTGTGGGTGGACTCAGCCTCCAACTTCCCTGTTTGATTACCCTTCAAGCATCACTTCCACTGAGCGGGTTATGTTTACAGCCCATGTGTGGTGTAGACCATTAGCTTACCCTGTATCACACCAAGGATGGCAAGGAACGTTTGGAGTTCCACTGTAGACCAGGCCTTGCTGTTGTTTGCAGGCATTTTCAATTTACAGTATGTTATGGATCTGTTCTTGGAAGCTTAAAAAGTCCCAGTTCTTGCATGGCCAGCATACTCACCGGACATGTCACCCATTGAGCATGTTTGGGATGTGCTTGACCGGCGTGTACCAGTCCCTACTAATATCCAGCAACTTCGCACAGCCATTGAAGAGGAGTGGACCAACATTACACAGGCCACAATTGACAATCTGATAAACTCTATGCGAAAAAGATATGTTGCACTGCATGAGGCAAATGGTGGTCACACCAGATACTAACTGGTTCTGGGTCCCCAGACCCCCAATTTAGCAAAATAACTGCACATTTCAGGGTGGCCTCTTATTGTGGGCAGTCTAAGGCACACCTGTGCACTAATCATGATGTCAGATCAGCATCTTGATGATGTGGCACACCTGTGAGGTGGGATGAGTTACGCACATTTAGACAGATTTGTGAACAATGTTTGGGAGAAATGGTAATATTGTGTATCTGAAATGAATTTTAGGTCTTTAAGTCCATCTCATGAAAAATGGGAGCAAAAACAAAAGTGTTGGGTTTATATTTTTGTTGGGTGTATATTGGCACTTTCTAATGTTGTCCCTTCCTGCCAATCAAAGGGTGGCTACAGCGGCTCTGCCCCAACCGTTCTGGTCCACTCTTCAAAGGATCTACAATGGATGAGGACTTCAGAGAGTTACTGTTTGGTACTGTTTAATAGGTCGATTTTACAATGAAAACTCAAAATACCAGACCGAACTGCTCAGTGGAAACGAGGCTGAAGGGACCATCCTGGAAAATACAAATGTGGACTGAATCTTAAACCGAAGCCACTTGGATGAATGGCGAAACATTTCTAGGAAGAAGATTTTAAGTCCAGTTGCCATGACTGAACTTCAAGCGAACTGCTGGAGATTTCACCCCTGATTTTCTACCTTGAATTTCTTAATGCGTTTAACAGTTGCCCTGGCAATTTCTCCAGATAAATGATAAACAGCGAAAAATGAACTGTTCAGACACTTAGAAGTAATCTAAGCAACAGTTAATGAGACACTTTAAACAGAAACACAATGATGGATGGACTCACAGTTACTCCAACACTAACTTGACCCCGCTTCCTGCTGCACCAGGCTCAGATTTTCTACAGGCAATGTTATGGACAAAACCAGTCTGTTGTTATAAAAAGGACCAAGGATAGGTTCACAAACATCTGTAACAAAATTGCATTTTCTTGCACTAACACAGCCCCGTTTGGACCTCTAAATCCTCACGTTCTATAGTATTTTATATTTTTGTTTTTAGCGACACACCATATGGCACAGCTCATCCCCACTTATGAGCTCATCCCAGGTCTTTTTACAACTTTCCTAGAAGCAGGCCTAACATTACAGCACAGAGACACACTATACTCTTGAGAACAACAACACAGGAAATGGCATTGTTGGTGCAGAGCATGGCAGGTTTGCTTAAACTGTAAAGTTAGTTATTTTAGAAGAAATCTTCTATTTTTAGTTTTCTGTTTGTTGTTAAAGTTGTTGCCATCTTACGAAACTTTGACATGAAAACATTTTAGATTAAGGAATAATGAAAAAAACAATTGTCAGTTTTTGCTTCACTTGTTTTCTGTGAAAAAAAGACTGTTTCCCCACTGTTATACTTATCTTTCTTGGTCCGTCTGCTCTTCATCAAGTTGTTGCACCCACTTGGTTTGATTCCCCTCTCCTCTAAAGGAAAGTGATTCTTTATCTGTGACGTTCTGCTCATTACCAAAGGACACTTTGCTTTGCCTGAGGGTTTTTGTTTGTGCGGCACATCTGGATTTCCACAGATTAAACATCCCAACGTGACCTGAGATGGAAACGGCTTGTTCAGCGTCATCACTCCTCGCAGATAGGCCGGGGGAAAGTGAGACAGTAGGTGAATATTCCCATGGCGGCGCTCTTCTGACGTTTCATTTTGGTTGTAAGTTGGTTGTTTGAAGATGCGATCTCCTTTTTAACTTCCATTCAGCGAGCAGGATGGGAGGGTGCCGGCTCTGCTCCCCAGGGCTGCTGCATCCAGCCCGTATCAGAGAGCAGGAGACTCTCCTATAAACACCGAAACACTGAGACTGAACATCTCTGTCTCAAGAAAAGGAGAGATTTTGATAATACTTCTGGTGCTGCAGGTTCTAAAAATTTCATCTGCACATTTGCCTCTTTTTTTAAGTTCTTCAAACTTGCAAAACAAAAAAAAAACTTGTCAAGTACTGCCATCTTTGTTAAAGCACTCAAAGCACGACCAGCACATGCAAAACAGATGGCACAGGTTCAAAGAGCACAGAAGGTTTTAGCTATTCTGTTATGAACAGATAGACGAGACAAAAAGATAAATTCAGCATCTGCTGCCCCACGTCATGGAGATGAATTTAGAATAAATAAAACAATAAAGAAGGATTCTTGTCCTGCCTGCTTTTTGAGGAGTTTCTATTGATTTTTTAAACTTAATGTTCCAACATATCAGAAAACAATATACAAACTTTTTTTTTCCTGCAGTCATATGTGTTAATAACCGATCACTATAACATTCTCCTGCTGCCTCCCCTTTAAGCAGCATTTAGTCGATCTTTATATGTGAAATTATGAGGTTTTCTTCATTTTGTTGTAAATCATGACATACAGTCTTTTTATATGTATAGATAGTTAGTCAATTTTTATTTTCCTTCTTGCTAAATCAAAGGACTAAATTATATAAGATAATTGTTCATTTCTGATGATTGAAACATTAAACTTGGCCTTTCTTTTCTACCTGAACATCTATCTGCAAACCTGCAGACCACAAACAGCTCCTGCTGATATTTTTTATTAAAAATCTGTGAAATACTCCACAGGTTTTGCATAGGATTCAACTACATATATATATATATATATATATATATATATATATATATTTTGCCCTGGAGCCTGTTCTGTTTCTTTTAGGCCAGTCTGAGATGTTGCCCGTGTTACCTGGGCAGATGACATTGCTCCACAAACTTTTACACCTGGCTAGGAGATGTTTACTATTACAATGGATACAAATGCAACCTCTATCCATTACACAAACAGATACATTTTTAAAGTTTTCCCAATGGAGCGCCTTAGTGCCCTGTTAAAGTCAGACATTTTTTTACAAGACTTGGCAGCCTTATCTGGATCATCTTCCTTAAGAAACAGCTGATATACTTTGTAAAGAAGGTTCACATTTTGTATTTCAAAGTAATTAGTGACATCAAGAAAACAAGTTATTTTAGAATAGATTCTGTGTGCACCTTTATCTAGGTAAATATCTGCTGTGCTGTGCTGGTTTGTGTTGTGTGTGTGTTTTTTTTTTCTTTTTCAAAAAAAAAAATGTAATTACAGAAAAAAAGAAAAAACTGTGAAAATCTGTGAAAAAGAGTGAAGCTACGTGGACATTTTAACATCGGAGAACAGCTTAACTGGGGTTCTTGCATGCTCACAGAGAGGGGCTTCTTCTTTTTCTTTTTCTACCCACAGTTGGAAGAAGCTTGGTGAAAAATGTGGGGCAAATCTCATCAATTTTGTCCCTGGCTTTTTCTTTGACAGCTCTATTCTGATATATGACAGACTTGGTGTCATATCATTCCATCTGGGCACAATCCACAATTTTGGATTTCAACTCCCATGATCCATTTTTAAAACAGTTGAGACTTCCATAGATAAAAGTGACATAATCCTTATGTCACTAGATTAACTTTCAACATGCTTGTAATGGACTTGCCTTGGTACGAAGAGCCCAAAAAAGAGTCAAAGAAATTTGAGAAGTTACGCATTAATGCAAGAGCTTTGAAACCTATCCCTGAAATTCACGTTAACACTAGTTTACATAAACTTTTCATCGAAAATGATCGCTTGAACCCGTGTTTGAAAAAGGCGGTGTGAGCGTAGCTTAAAAGAAGTAAATGAGAACTCAAAAAATGTAGAAACATAATTTTCATGATGTCTAAATACAGCGTTTTGTTGCTACCAGAACAGAAGCTGTTCACGGTCATTTTTATAGAATGTCTACAGGTGCATTTTTAAGGTGCGTCGAGGAACTGCTGTTTACTTTACAGGGTTCATGACTTCCTTATCAGATTAAAAAAAGTAGAGTTCCCCAGAATTCATCTTTTCTTTAATTATATGGAAATTGTATTAATCAGCTGTATGGAGCGGCAATCATGCAACCACATAGACTCAGTGAGGTTTTTAGGTAACAGACATTTCTAGAAGAATTAAAGAGTAAACTGCAGCGCTGTGGTTTGTGAAACTCTATGTTTTGGATTTCAACCAATGAAAAAAGATCAGAATCTTAATTTGAAACAGTCTAAAAAGGAATTTAGCGTGTCAGAAACTGCTGGTCACTCCAAATAATTGATCTGTGGAAAACATGCAAAAAAAACCAAAAAAAAAACCATGCAGTCTCTTCAATGACTGTTAGACACTGACAATAAAAAATGTCTGTTAAAATGATTTAAAACCAGATATTGAATAAAATTATCAAGACTCACAACTGGTCTTTATTTATTACCGATTAAAAGAAATACGTCAGGATAGGAGGTGTTTGAGTTTCATGGGATTTTCTTTTGAAATTCCCCCAGCTTCCTGTAGGTAACTCAGCTGGAGATGATCATCAAAAGCAGCCTGTGTGTGATAACTCCTGAAAGTTGAGGCCACGACTGTCCTCTCCTGAGCAACAGTTCATCCTGAGGCCCTCCCTGCACGACTACTCAGCCCTGTGGAAGATTTTTCTTTGTTCTTAGAACTTTGATGACAGATTTAAAAGTTGTTCATGTTGATTTTCCATTTAGCAAGGCCTTTGTCTAACTTTTTTGGTGCTGTTTTCCTCTCATGCACTGGATGGAAAACTCATCTTCCAAAATATGTGAGACCCGCACGCAAAATAATGAAGGAGTCTTGGCAGGTGGCGGATGAAGATGCAGCTTTTGGATTCACAAAACTGCAACACATTTTATGCATCATTATGGGTTTTTTTAATAATCATTTCTGTCTGCATAAAACTTTAGAAAAACCTTTTCCTGTATTTGATGTCAGGGGAAAGTCGCAGAACATGTTCTGCTGAAAAGGATTTCCTTTCTTCTCCTTGTCATCTTTAACCTCTTTTCCTTCCGCTTTTAATCTTTCCTGTTCTTATCACTTCCTCTGATGGCATCCAGTTAGTGGAGATTAGAAACACTCACCAGCTATTGCCTAACATCAGAATTTGGACGGACAAGACGGTGATGGGAAAATTCCAGGAAGAAAACCGTAATCGCATTTCCTCATCATATGGAAAGGAAAATAAAAATGTGCATCTGGTTTATATAGAAAGAAAAGCATGAAAAGAAGAAAAGTGCAATGTTAGAGGTGCCCTTAGCTTATAAAAAAAAAAAGTCACCTAAATTATAGGAGAAAGGAGTTTCCCAAACTTCAAACAGTGATGCTAATGACCATGAGTGAAACTGATAAAAAGGCTTAATGGGTTGAAGTAATTCTGTCCTCAGCAGGGTGTCAGAATGAATGAATTCTTAGCTGAGAGCAATGCAATATAAAGTATGAATCCACTTTATTTGCGCCTGTCCTGGGGCCACGTATAGTGCAGAGCAGATGCAGATGGCTTGTTTCAGGAAACCGCATGCCCAAAAGGGATCCCTCTCTGCTGTGCACTTAGAATACAGACTACAAAGGCAGGCTGTGGTGAGCACACCCCTGTGAAAGAGGCTAAAATAGTGTCAGCAGGATGTCTACCAGACTACAAGTAAGTGAAAGAGAGAGCAGAAATCTGAGGGGTGACAAATTCAGGAAAGATTTTTTTTTTAAAAAAGGAAAACTTTGAATTTGTGATGTAAATGTGTTAAGTTCTCTGGAAAACTTGCAGTTTTTCCTCCCTTGTGTTTTGTTTCGATGGTGGAGCAGAGTGGGGCTTCTCACACCGGCTCTAAATCTCCCACAAGAGGTCAAGTGAGATCTGGTGAGTGTGAGCGCCAATGCTTGTATTTCACAACATCCTCATACTTTTCTGGTCTTTATGCTGATTCAATCACATTTCTTCAGTGCTCAAACTCTTAAAAAAATCTTTGGGTCATCCACACGATTTAAGTTTTTCTAGTATGCCCCCCCCCCAAAATTAAACTAAATTCCTACCTTTCATATACTGACTATTTCAGTCCATTTTTCTATCTAGCTTCTTCTCTGTATTTTTTTCCCGTTATAATCATATAATTTGAAGTACCTTGTTTATTCTTAACTTGTTCTGTACAACAGCTAAGCAAACAGATGACAGCTGAAGGCCTCTTGTGTTGGACATATTTTACTGTTACATAGGTTGTTATAAATCATCTAATACAGGAGGTGTATATTTGTATAAACTCCTTTTGTAATTGAGACTAAACTTTATTTATATTAATTATTTTTGTATACTTTTTTTTAACCAAAGGGAAAAAAAACAGAGTGGTATGTTAGAGATGTGGGATAAAGGAGGAGGTTAAGGAAGACGGAGGATAATTAAAGAAGCAGGTGGGGAGTGGAAACACAAAATAACAAATTGTGACATTTAAAGACTAAATTTAAGAGAGAAACTTGTGTTAGAAAATAAACGTAGAGTGTCCACCCCCCACGACCCTCAGCGAGCCAGACAACCCAAAAACCTGCAGCCCCTGCATGAGTCAACCCCCCCGATACATACCCTAAGCAGCACAAGTGCAACACTAGAAACAGAAACCTTGACTGATTAAGACATATTTCTGAGGACAAAGTTGAGATTTTTGAAGGAGTTCCAAAAAATAATCTTAATTATCGTCCTTTGATGTCACTCGAATTCCTAACATATATTTACATTTTTACTTACCAATGTTGTCATGGTTAAAATTATCCCCAATTTTTTTTATTTTTCTGTGACAGTCTGGGAAATACAGCCTTCAGGAATTCCTGCCTTCTGGAGGTTAACATAAACCACTGACTGATGTGTGCCACCATGCAAAGACAATGCAAAGGACATTTTAGGGGTAAGATGAGTTAGCATTAGCTTTGATCTGCAAAAGTAATTTGATCTTTAAACTCTAAAGCCTGCCTTCAGTTTGCAGATGTTGGAAACGTCTTGGTCTGAAACGATTCAATCTTCAAGTGGTTTCACAATAACGTGAGTGCAAATTCATTTATGTCAACAGAGTTGCTTTTAAATCCTGTATCAAAGTATGTGGACTCAGATTTGATGATCTTTTTTTGGTCTGAAAGGACACAGTGTGCTGTTTTTCTCATGGAAATGTGGTTAAAACCTCACGGTTGAAGTACCATTTTACCAGGCTGCTCTGATCACAGTCCAGTCTAAGTTTAATGACCATTGGCTTGATAAAGTACATCTTTTTGTTGTGGCATACTTCTTATGAATATGAGTTTTGTGGAACATTCTCCATGAATATGACTGCTTTTGTAATAGTAACGGAGCCTCCAGTCTGTTACAAATTCCCACAAACACATGATGACTATAACTTTTTTTTTTAAGTCAAGAGTGTCCATTGGTGTCATTTCAAACCTTCTTTACCTAAATCCAACTTGGATAGAGAGGATAGAAAATGTGGAACACAACAAGGTTTTCGAATGATAAATCTCTTAAAACTTCAAAATAAGACATTTAGATGAAATAAAACATCATTTTGTCTTTATCTAATTCCACTGTAGACACTCCTGATCCCACCTGATACTGCGGTTATTTTAAAGCTGTAAATCTGATTTAAATATCATCTCAATGTCTAAACATGACAAGCCACAATCTCCCAGGAGACCTGGATGCATTAAAACAATGTTCAAGACACGTGTAAACATGTGATGTCAGGAGTGTAATACTTCAGAGCTTAAGCTTCAGATGACTCAAGTGGGACAAAATACAAAAAAAAGAAAAAAGTGACGCCTATGTGAATCTCTCTAAAACGTATTAATGAGGAAGAATCATCCTACTTGTAGCATCACTGGTTCTATTATTTTTCTTAAATTATTAAAGCTGATTTTGACATGAATAAACAAAATTGCCTGGAAAATGTAAAATATTGCAACCGTTTCAAGTTAATGTACAGCTTAAAATGCTTCTAGTTAACTCTAGGAATGGTATTTTTCCTTCTGTGTGTGATGGAGATGGCTTTGATTTATGCCGAGGTTAAGAATTAGGTTATGTGAGACAAAGAGTCGCTTTGCTGCAAAAGCTATTACAAAACTCTGAATGTGTGAGCGTGTTTTATGAATTTAAAAACATAAAGCAAAAGAATGTGAGCATTCCTTCAGGCATCTGCCCTATATTTAAAAGGGAGCATTGTCTTTGTGTATGTTCTTAAGCATTTTTGGGGGTTTTCTAATTACAGTTTATGCACCATTACACACTACTTTGTATTGTTCAGGGGTTTAGTGGTTCTTTTTCATGCAGTTCATCTGTTTCTTAGTTTTTTGATCTGAAATCAACACATTAGCTTTTCCTATGTTTTTCTGTTTACTTTTGCACACTAATGTCTGCAGTTTGTTCTGAGGAATAAGTACTGCAAGCAAAATTAACGCAATCTGTACACAGTGGTATATTTATGTTACACAGTAAATTTGATGTAATTCTTTATTTATTTATTCAAATTTAAGTTTTTTTTATTATTATTATTACAAATATAAGTAAAATCGGTTGTTAAATGTTGCTAAATATTTGCTAAATTTGATTTTTGTGCCATTTTAAAAGTTAAATTATTATGGAATACACACGTAAAAGTGGCAAAACTGTTTTCCTTGTTAATAGATTATTTATTTATCATTTATATACTTTAAATTATCATGTGTATAAATTGTATTATCCAACTAACTCAATATGAGTGGAATCATGTAAGTTTGCTCCTTCCTACTAATTTTCAGGCAACAAATCAAACTCTACTTAACTTTGGTTGATAAGCATTAATCATGTGTGTAAATTATATGCATAGCAGAAAAAATCTCCTTGACTATGAGCAATAACACCAGGAGTGTTCAAACTTTTTGCAAAAAGGGACATATTTGGTAAAATAAGCCTGCATTATTTGAACACTGTCATCTTCATACATTCTTGTTATTTTTCCTTATTTTTTTAAACAATGCATTACTTAATTTTTTTTAATTAGTTTGATATATCTGTGTGATTTATTGTGATATTATCTACAACTAATGAAATAAATCAAATCAAATTAAACTTGTCTTGGTTTTTACTGTGATAATTTTAACTAAATTCTTCTCTGAAAGGTTTACAGAAAATCTGGAGAGTGAAAGATTTTATTCTATGGAGCCTGAAATAATAACATATAAAAAAATACAATTTATTTGTCTTTTTTTTATATTTTTACAGTTATCATATCTCCAGGGTGTCCCATAAGTCTTCATACATTTTAGACATAATACATTCCATACATATATGTAGTTGTGAAGTTTAAAAAAACCTGAAGTGTTTTGGATCAAGCAAGATGTTCTCGACAAAATGGGAGTCAAAGAGAGCATTTTATAAAAATAAAAATGGTTTATGTCAAGAAACGTTTATGTTTCTAAATCATGGAGACTTACTAGACACCCTGTATTAGCTATGTGTACTAGCATTTCCATCTGAGTCTCAGATAAAGATTGGATCTTTTTCCATGTTGCATGCATTTATTTGTTTTCTTTAGAGGCACTCTGAGTCAGAACCCTGTTAGGAGATCCTGCAGAAACTGTCTGTGTCAGCTTATAGGCTTGCTGGTTCCTATTGGTCCCAGATGACCCACTTACACAGCCGTCCTGCTAGCAGAGCCTGTAAGGCCTGACAGTCACAAAATAGAGTTCTTGACCCACAGCACCAAGCTAAGATGACAGGAGAGCAGATGATGCCGAGGGAAACCCGCAGTGAAGTGAAGAATAAAGAAATGGAAATTGTGGTAGAACCAAAACATCAAACTCAAGTGTTTTTCATTTGGCTTGAGTTACAGAGGCAAATATTTTGTGTCAAACTCTTAATTTTCATGGTAAAAATTGATTTTAAACTGTTTTTCTTATTATTTTTTTTTATAATCGTTGCATGATTTTGAGGAACTGATGCTCACACGCATGGTTCAATTTTCCTGACTTTAAGTAAAAATAAAAAAACCCTTAAAACAAAGTGACATGTGCTTTGAATTAGCATGTGGGTCGATGAGTGTGTAAACCTATACGACCCCTTATTAAACATGTCTGTTTGGTTCTGCCTGAAACAGATGGTGAAAGAGAGCCGGAGGATCGTGCTTGTCGTTCTCCATGAGGAATTTTGCACAACTTGAGTTTCAGCGGTGGAAACTGAAAATCAGCCCACACCGTTCCACCGTTTTCAGCCCCCTCTTCCTGAGAACATGCAACCTAATGAACAACAGGTCGACCGAACCGCTGCAACACGATGATCTTATCTCAGTGAGACACAATAAGAGAGGGCTTAAACTTTTCAACATCATAACTATAGTGGTCCAGGACACCCCCCCTCCCCCTTTGACTCTTGCTGCACCTATCAAAGCTGTCCTTCACTCGCCATATGCAGGGAAATAGTTTCCGTCAAGGGCTTAACGAAGGGAGGATGATTCACTTAGTCCAATCCCCTGTAAACAAAAAGCTTTGTGGAAGTAATTAAAGCTTGGTGGGACACAAATGTGGTTCTATTTTGTGTTTGCCCACAGAAAGCTGTGCAACACCTCTGATAAGTGTCCTCCTCCCCTTTAGTGTAAAGCGTGAAGTCACTTGTTGCCGTTCCACAGAGAACTAACAAAGCTGGGAAGCGTAAGAAAAAGACCTGCTGACAGCTGCTGCATCACTTGGGTATAATCCAGACCGCCGGTGTCAAAGGTCAAATTGCTATTTTTTTGCATTCTGAAAAACTTGACTTAAAGTTACTAGTTCATTCAGTTTTTCCCTTTATGCGCCTTCAAAAAGGGGGAAATCTTGTGATCTCTGTGGGCCTGTCTGTCCTTGACAAGACTAAGTCTGAAACATCTACAAGATCAGAGTTCTCAAACTCACTTGACCTTGGGGCCAATGAAGGCAGAGTCTGGCTGAGGCTGGGCCGTATGGGGTTCCATTTGTTCCAAAAATATGTTTTTCCATCCGCTGTCTATATATTTAGTCCATTGTCAACTGAACAAGTTTATTGTTTGTGAAGGAAACAGCAAAGTCTTACCTGTTACAGTAAGTCATAGTGATGGGTCGTGCTTAAAAGTTTTGATTCCAAGAATTGCTGCCTGGCAGGGAGTTGAAAGAGTGGACTCAAATGATGGTAGCCATCTCCTAGCTTTTTTTGCGTGCTCTCTGCCTGCTTGTTCACATCAAAAGCAATTCGTCTGTCAGGGGTGTCAAGTTTCAATGTTAAGTCGATGGTACAGATGCAATCTGAGATCCTGTGATTTGAGCACGGAGCGTGGCGTGTCGGTCTGGCAGCAGTGCGATTTGAGCAGTACAGTCCGAGTTCATGTATCTGAACGTTGGTGAGGTCACGGCGTCACATCTATCCTATCAGGGACTCAGCTTTGGACATGTGGTGCGTTCAGTGACTCAATCCATTGACTTGGAGGATCAATCCAAGTGTTCTCCAGAACTTCCATCCTTTTTCCTAACTCACAGTATCCCTTCTGAGGCTGCAGGGTTGCTGGAGCCTATCCCACTACTCTAAATGATCTTAACAAAAGAACTAGCATGCCAACATTTGATTAAAGTATTAAACAAAAGAAGGGTTTGACAAGGAATAAATGCTAAACATTTAGTGATTGTAAGGCTTTTCATAAGTACACTACACATTAAAGCATTTTTTTGAACATACAAAAAAAGTTATGGTGAAATAAAAGCCCGCAAAAAATCCTTTTTAAGGATTTAAGAATTGAGAGTCGAAAGACCAGATTCTTTACCAGGAGTCAAATCGAAAGAATCGAAGTGCCCATCACTAGTAAGTAAGGAGTTTGGGAAATGTTTAGTATTTATTGACATGTTTTGTCTTTTATCCTGACTCAGGTTTTTTAGGAGTTTTTCCTACCGGGAGGGAGGGTCTAAGGGCAGGGATAGCCAGTTTTATTTAGTCTGTTTAGTCTTTAGCTATTTTTTGTATTTTATGACTAGTTTTCTGCATCTATAAAATTACTTGCATGAAGCCCAATGAGGCAAATTTTCTTTGTAATATTGGGCTATATACTGTAAATACAATTGAATTGAATTGAACATGCAAAATAAAAACAGACACTGTTTGGCAACTTAAAGGTTTAACAATTGGTCTCACTGAGAGTGGTTTGGAGACACAACAGTGCAAACTACAACAAATGTAGTGTAGTGTTTATTTTATATAGACATACTGGATTTGGGATGGATAATGCTCCCCAACATGGAGCGAGAATTGTTACAACTGGACTCCAGGAGGTGGGAGTGGCTCATGGGAAGCTAAGTCCTTTGATTACCCCATCCTCAAGTGATGGGGCAGAACTGAATGTAGCACTTGTGGATGAGGGGAACGCAAAGCCTAAAACTACATCATTAGACAAGGGAGGAGCATGAGACGTCGCTGTTATTCCAGTAAATTATGGAAATATCTGCTATTGACATGATCAGCTTTTCTTGTGTTTCTTCTCATTCCTTTTTGTAAGATCAATGGGAACTTTTTCATTAAAATTCAGACCAAAAAAGAAACGCACTCATGCAAACAACAAAATCCCCAATTTATTGGAGACAATTCTGTATTGGTTGAGCTAATCAATTATGAATGTGGCAATCAACAGAACCAGGGGGAAAAACTTGAAACAAGTTGAGCTGTAAATAAAAAATGAGAAGTTTGCCAAAAAAAGAAAACGCTGAACATAAGTAAGCGAAGATAATCCAAAAAAGAACAAACCAGGCAAAGAAAATTAGACAATAACAGCCAGAGAAGATTTAAACTAAAAGCTTAGACAATAGAATTTAAAACATCAGAACTCATTTTTTGGTGTCACAAACACAATTTCTTCAAGACTGAAGTCAAGGCTTTAGGAAGGCTGTTGCAGTACCTATGAGTACTTGTAATCTAATCTCAAGGTATGCTTGGAGTTTGATAAACTTCAAAGCATTTGTATAATTTCCAGTGCAGTTAAACATCCCAACAATACATTTATTTCAGAAATGTTTCCCCAAGATTCTTCTTTATTGTAAGAATTTTGAATGACAAAAGTTAATTTTTTTTTTGTTTCACAAATATGTGATTCAGTTAAAGTCAACATGATAGAGCTGAAACAGATTTGGTATACTTGTGTATTTTTACTTTTTGGGTGAAACCAAGAATTGCAAAGAGAAAGCAAAGGGAACAATGAGTTTGTTGTCAACCTTACTGAATATATAAGACAATGACTACATGCAAATCAGAGAATATGGATGCTCCTGTCTCAAATCTGTGCAGCTGATTAAGAAGCCAGCTAGTGAGTCAACACTCTGAGCTGGAACTGAACCACATGTTCCCAATCCACTCCAGATCTAACTTTAATTACTAAAGTGCAGCTTGAATTGTTCTAAAAAAAAGACCTCAAATTAGTCATAAGGACAAAAAAAGGTGTAAAACCTGTAAAAAAAAAAAACACCTTCAAATTGCATTTATGTGCATTTTCCCTGATCTGAATGTTTTGCTATAAAACACTGTAAGGAAAATGCAAATATGTAAAGTAAATCAAAAAGTTGATTTAAAGAGCATACCATGTTTCAACTTTTCTGCAATGTTACCTGCCTTTATGCATTAATTATATTTTTGCACCAAATAAAACCTATTCCTGAAGAACAGTAAATATCTGGATGCATCAAATCATTGAATAGAAACATTCATCAACTGAAGTAATTTGTCTTTTTTGTCAATTTATTACATCAATAACCAACAGGTCATTAAAGAGTTGTCTCTCTCAGTTTGTGATTTTTAGCTGAACATTTAATAAACCTTCTTTCTCTTTTATTTGTTGGCCGTGAGTGCAGCTCATTGGAAATGCCACTTTGCAACAATGTTGGAAACAGCATTAGCTCTAATTAGCAGAGTGTTTCCATGTGTTGAGAGAAAGTGGAGCCATCTTGATGTGCTCGCTCTCTCTGACGCAGGAATCCTTCTTCCAAATGGGCACATTTCTCATCTGTAAGTAACAAATCCTGACATCTACGGTTGAGTGTGGCAAACCAGGACTATGGTGTCCAAAAATGAGGGGAAAAAGGTTTTAACACATTTGTAAGTCGTTGAATTTGACAGTCACATGTTCACCTCAAAGCCCAGCCCCACATTGAGCATAATATTAACTTTAAATGTCAATTAAAATTATGATTTCAAAATTGTTCAATAATTTGGAACTTTAATTTAGTGAACTTCAGTCACTAAATTTCTCAGAAAAAAACAGTCTTGCTCTGCTATCTTTTTTAACCCTTTAGCACATGAGCTCCAGTGTGTAGGTTCTTTGATTTACTGTAACTTTTTAACCGTTGACACGATCAATGAATTGATCGTGTCAACGGTTAAAAAGTTACAGTATGTTTAAGATTTTGTGTTTAAGCGTCACCAGCAACGCTTCAGGTGTTAAAGGATTAACATGTTCTTGTTCTTCCTATTTCTTTTGTAATGTTTTTTTTCTCTGTTGTGCACATTTTCAAGTTATAAACTGACCAATCAGATGCATCAATAAAAATATGTGGGCCCCAAGTCAAACATTTGAAACTTTTGATTGACAGATTCTGGGTGTGGCCTTCCAACGAGCTCACTCCTGATTAGTGAGACTGGTTGCAATTTCTGGTTCTAACATGACGATGTTCATATCACAAAAAACAGTGACTGAATGAACTTTGTTGGAACAGGAAGTAAGTCACTCAGTCCAGCTCCCATATACAGTCAGTGGGTGTAACAGGTGACCTAGTGGTTACCGGGTGAACTGATCTGGATTCAATCACTTTTGTTCCCAATTCAATCTCCAAAACAACAACTATTAACTAAAACACAATAAATGAACAGTCTGATTTTCTTGTTTGTGTTTTTGCATAAAAAATGGAATAAAAACACAAAGTATTTGAATAGAAAAGGAAGAATTGTTAAAAAGAAAGAGTAAAGAAAAATGCAGGTGACGATTTCTCGTGTTCAAAGCTGGGACAAATAAAAAAAGAACTTATAGTGAGCAAAACTTTTTGTTAAATAGATAAAATAACATTTTGATTTTGTTTTGTTTTTCTTTTCTCCTTAATTTGACATTTAATGTAAAGCATCTTATTTCATCATTGCTTGGACACAATCTTTAGCAAACGAAAGGAAATGCAAAAGTGTTCAGTTTTCTGTGCAAAGAAGACAAGATCACCATGCTGTGAGAGTGGGGGCCCGGGTGAGACTTGGTAAACAAATAGTTTAAATCTTAGCCTCTTCATTCAAGCTTTCTGCCAACTATCAGTCTTTCCGATCGGAAGAGGAAGTGAAGTTAACGCTGCTGATAGGGGCTCTGAATGACACCGCCTGTGTAAACTCAGGAAAGGTGAGGCCGATGACCTCAGCGGCCAGTGTCCAATGAGAAGTCAGCGTCACACAAATGCATGCATTTAGCTGTGCCTTTTCTCTGAAAAGCGTGGACATGTCACTGCTTGACTAAAATAGTTCATAAAGTTTTAACTGAAACACAAAGGTCACAAGTGAGCAGTAAAACTTTTTATTTCTGTAGAAGAAAAAAAAGAGAGATATATTTTTTTTTATAATTTCAGACCTGAACTGTTCATAGAGCTTTATGGAAAAGAAAAGAAGCTTAGAAGCCCTATAAGTGCTTTAACTTGCCATTCAGTGGAGACAAAAGACAGAACATTCTTTTAGGACAAAAGAAAAGGTGTACAAAGCTACAGAGAATGTACTTTTCTGAGTGTTCCACTTAAAGACAGTTGTTCTGTGCAAAAACACTGCTAAGGCACAGTTCCTCTAAACCATTTCTACTCACCTGTGACCTCTGTGCTGTAAAAAAAATAAGATTTTCAGTCAATTTTCAAAGAGTGATGGTGAAGTAAAAGGTTGTTTTGAAAGTGGATTACGATGTACTAATGTTTGTGTTTGCTTTATTCCCCGAGGAGATTTAAAAGCACA
>NC_050516.1:17790194-17812967 GCF_002922805.2 Oryzias melastigma | reverse complement strand
TCAAGGTCGACATGAGACTAAGAAGAATGGTCCAACATTTCAGTGACCCCTAAGATCATACTTAATTAGTTTAATTATGCTGGAAAATAAGCAGTTACTGCTGCAAATGGAGCCCACAGCTGTTGAGTGCACAATGTTGGTTTTGTGAAAAGCTACGGCTGTAATTACAAAAGCTGGTGTGAATCTTTTGAATTTATGTTGTCGCCATCATCATGACTATTTAAAATGCCATAAGCCTGCAACAGTATAATTATAGAAACAGCAGATCTTCTCTGGCTAAGAAAGATCCCTCTCTTTCTGTGTGACTGTGTGCTTCAGGCCCCTCCTAGAGGGGTCTGCTCTAAGCTCTTCACAAGAAAATCATCCAGTCGTCTTGGAAAAGTCACGTCCCAACTGTTGGCATTTATCAGCACATTCAGGGACATAAACTATGACTATGACTGAATTCCCTCCCTACTTCATAACTACAAAACAACTAGATGGTGCAGGACTATCTAGTGCCCTGGATTTTAAAAGCAACTTGAACACCATGCTTACAATTTTTATTAACCCTTTAACACCGGGGAAATTTCCAGCGACAGCAAAATAGCAAAATAACAACACAGTTAACGCAATTTCAGTGGCTTCTGAAGCTGAGAAAAGGGAGTTTCAGCACAAATAATTCAAATTTCAACATGTTCAATGGACACGTTTTGTAATTAGAGCCCAAATAGTGTTTTAAAAACGTGCGTAGTGATGGACCTGTTCAGAGTGCATCTCGACCTTGCCCAATAGTAGGTGAGCTGGCTCCAGCAGCCCTGAAAGGGATTCAGCAGGTTCAGACTATAGGTGGGTATAGAACTTGTACACCTTTGTTAAGACTTTTGCAGTCACACGTCCCATTCACCCATGTTCACACACATTTGTACACACTGAGAGTAGCCCTGCTGTTTTTCACAATGCAAGTCAGACCACCAGGGGTAATGTAGGGTTAAAAAAAGAACTCCACTTGTTTATAAATGAAAGGTCCTTGAGCATATGTCCGGAAGGAGGCTGCACTGAATGCTGGGTAACGTTAATTCTACACAAAACTGCACAGCAACATTCCCTGCTCCGGGCAGCTCGACAAACAATGAACTAATACAAACTACGATGAGAGAGGTGGGATTTTAGAGGAGAAATTTAAGAGACAAAAAGTAGAGGCTCAGCAAAGACCTACCAGCTGAGTCTGAAGGATTTAACAAATCACTTTCCCAGGCAGAATGCCTGAGGAGTGCACTTCTGTATCAGCTAAACCTGTGTGTGTGTTTTAGTCTGTACAAACAGCTGTGCAGCTGTGTTTTCCCCAGATATGTCCTGATAAGTTTGATCATTAGATACACTTTTTGATAATTGAATGAGGGATGAATAGAAAGCAGAGCTGAATGATTGTATGTGTTTTTTTTTATGGATGGGGTCTGCTTTGACTGACAGTTGTGTGCAGATGAAGCAGCAGCACCCTCATCACTCCTCTGCTGCAACAAGTTGTCACTTCATCAAGTCTCGTTTACACCTCATTATTCATAGGGATAATGCAGCCAGACTACTCCTCACTGCAAAAGCTTTGAACTCTCTCTACTGGTGCGACGCAAACACACACACAGAGAAAGTTTTTCAAAGATAAGGACCAAAAAGAGTACACACAACTTTCAGCAACGCAAAGCAGCCCGTCTGGTAAATATTTGGTCAAGGGTTCAAATCCCAGGCCAATCAGTCACTGCGTCTCTGGGCAAGACGCCCAAACCCACACTGCTCCAACTATGAAGAAGTAATCATCTAAGAAGGCTTGACTGCAGCTCTCAGTGGACATGTGTAGTGACGTTCAGACGCAAAAACACACATTTTAGAGCATAATCTACCTGATACTGTCAATCTCAGGGGAATGCCACTATATCACAACTAACCTAAACAACTTCATCATTTCATGTACCTGTAGTATGCATTAAGTTAAAAACACACACACAACTTTAGGTGGTCAAACATTTGAATGGAACACATCTCAATGGAAAACTTGATAATTTTTTACCTTGTTGGGCTTAGCATTCTTCCTCCCAACTCTTCTTATATGGTTCAGGCCCCCTCCGCGCCACTTTGCTGTTTTAGGTGTCCCCAACTAATTTTTTTTTTGACATTCCCATTAAGTCACAGGTCCCTATCCCTCTGTACTTGGTGCAATTTCAATACGTGGAACCGATACCGGGTTAGGGTACCTGTACTTGGATAAGGTACCGATCCCCGTCCTGGTACAAGTCTCTGTCCGGTACTGTGTTCCGAGGATTGGGGACCCCTGATTAGCATATGGATTTTTTCCTTGTCGATGGCCCAGTAGCAAATGGCTCTCGGATCGATACCGGATTGCGGCCCGCAGGTTGGGGGCCCCTGATTTAATGGGAACAGCCAGCACATCAAAAACCCAGCAAACATTTCAATGTGGGCCCCAAATCGTTTATATTTGGACTGAATTGGTGGGCCCCAGGTGTCCATCTGTGTTTGCCCACACTGGCGTGAGCGGGCACTCAGTAGTCTGGCTCGCTGGGCAGAGGAGCTCGCTGACTCGCAACACTGTCCGCCAGGCAGCCTGTTAGCTGTCTACATTGTCCACCGGGTGGCTGGTTAACTTAGGGACCCAGACCCCTGAGCCACCATGGGCAAACACAGGTGGGGCCACCATGGAACCCGCGGACAAACCCACCTGGGGCCCTCCAATTCGGCCCAAAGATAAACCATATGGGGCCCACATTGAAATTTTTGCTGGGAAATGACGAGTTGGAGACACCCAAAATGTCAAGAAAAGGGGAGGAGACGGCCCAAACCGTCCATAAATGACAATTTGGGTGTAGAAATGTATTGTTGGGAGGTCAGACATAAAGTTCGCCCAACAGTGTGTATCCACTGAAGTCAACCATGTCGAAATCACTTTTATATAAATGCCTTTGTTACCCTCTAAGAAAGCTCAAAGTGCTTTAGTCCCATTCCCTCACGCGCACACATTTACACTCTGCTGCTGAACACTGGCGCCACCCTATAACCACCAGGACCAATGTGGGGCTCAGTGACTTGCTCAGGGACACTTCGACACATGGGCAAAGCAGGATGGGAACCAAGCCTCTGACCTTCCAATCTGAGGTCAACCACTCTACCTCTGTACCACAGCGGCCCAAAAATGTATCAAAAAGATCAATACCTGAGCTCTGTCATGGCCCCTACAGCACATTAGGGTTTGGTGTTTCTGCTGAAGGTTCACAAACAGATATCATTTTTTTCCTCTTTGTTAAAGTTATTTTAAGGAGAGCACATATTACATTTGCAGTACAAAACATGACACTTGTCCTTCTATACTTTTAGGTTTGTAAAGTTACTCCAAAGATTTTTATTCTATTTTATTGAAATTAAGCAGCACACCTGCAAAATCAAACATCTATGTCCTTGTATTGACCTGTAAACTGTTCCACAGTGGGTTAAGCATTGGCTTTTTTAAATTTCTCTATGCCCTTTTAAGGGTCACATGAGTACAAATCTCACATGACTGTTTGAATGTTTTCTCACTAGTGTCAGTATGCACTTCATGGCATGTTTTGCCTTTCTGGGGTTTAAATTACCCACAACTTGAGATGGAGAAGTTGGGTCTCTTCCTGACTGGTATGTTAGCTGCATTTTCTTGCAGTGCTTAAACTTGTTCATAACTCTGTGGAGAGATGAACACACAGCCTTCAGGCATCAGGAAGTTGAACCTATAAGAATGTACCAGACATGTGGAATTTTTGTCCTTGATGCCTTTACAGTTCTCCTGAGATTTTCCCATGATTCCTAGCAGGGATACCCTTGTGTTTACAGGTGTGCTGATGGCAGGTTAGTCCATTTTTGAACTGCCTAAAGAAAATAGTTGATATTAGAGTGAAAGAACAGCAGTCATCCTTTTGATCTTACAATCTGGTACAAGTTACTCCCAAACAGTTTTAGATTACAGATTACTTTCTAATTGAGTTGTAGAAGTGATCCCCGGGCTTAGAATGTTGCTCTCAAATTGTAACCTGTCACAGGAATCTCGTTTTACCTGTAGGTTTTAAGATAAGAGGATCTATAGGGACAATGAAATGGAACGTATTGTACATATATATGAGGGGGTCAGGATGATTTAACAAATGACTAATAAAACTGTTTCCTTCTGGTAATGTGATATAGTTCAAAGCTCAATTAAAAAAACCTCCTTTAGTCATTTTAGTCTATAAAAATTAAAATAGAAGCTATTTAGCATGAAAAGAAAGAAAATAGGAACCAAACAAAGACCCTGAGCCCTTTGTGATTCAGAAATACTGAAATGAAAATTCCACAAAGCTTGTTAAAATTATTTTACCTAGATAAAGACAAGCAGCTCTGTGAAAAACCTGGAAAAAGTCGCTCATAAGGAACACAAATTTAAGGTTGTATCCGAATTCTCTCACTACTTAGTCCACTACAAAAGGTGTTTGACTTTTTTGGGGGGTATCTGAATTGACAATTCCAAAATCTGGTGCCCTAAAAACTTCCCAGAAGTTTCTGCATAAAATGTCTGTGCATATGCTCACTAGATTGACGAATACAGACCTCAATGCATTGCGTCTGAACAATTTGACATTTAGTTTTGTATAAATCGCCCAAGTTTTTGTCTTCAAAACACAGTAGATCCATAAATAGTCTTTATAAAATGTTCATATCTGTTAGGTTTCTACTTTGGGAAAGGGGTGACATCATGATTATATTAAGAGAAAAAAAGGAGTATGGTGTTTGAATGCTTTAAAGTCTAGGGCATGAGATAGTCCCGCACTATATAGTCTTGTAGGGGTTAAGGAGTATTGAAATTGGTATGGTATTGGTATTGGGAATTTGGTCAAAGACCATGAATTTAAGAAGGCTAACAGGAAATGTAGTTCTGTAATTTAAGCCTGTAAAAGAAAGCTTATAGTGACTGAGCAAAAGCAATAAAATATTTGTCTTTTATCCTCAAATTCCTCATGATCTTTGTGCTTTGAAAAGTTACATGAAAATAAAATTAGTACTAGCTAGAAGATGTGAAGAAAAAGGCATAAAAACAGGAATGGTTATTAAGACAAATAGAATAACTCTCTGTTTCTTCACTGAGCCATCTAATTGGTCAGTTTATAACTTAAATAACTTGTGCCCAAGAAAAACTATTGTGAAAAAAATGAGGATTAGCAAGAAAAGGGGTATCAGAGAAAGAATAGAATTTTGACAAATAGAACGAGATCTATGGGGTTTGGCTTCTTGGAGCTAGCATATACTTTCTATTTAGAATACCAGGGGGAGGAGTCACTCAGTCCAGATCTCCATATACAGCAAATGGTTATAATTCACCATTTGCTGGACATTTAATGAATAAAATATGACTCTAAATCTATTGTTAATGTCCTTCACTACTTTGTTACAGCAAAACACTACTGTAATACATAACTTTACATGTACCTTACTTTGTATTACATTACAATGACTTAAATTACAGAACTTTTTTAGATCTGCAAAATAAAAAAAAATGTTTTCTGATTGTATCTGCTCATATTATTTCTTCTTCTCTTTTTGGACGGGTGGCATGAATGAGATATGGGCAGACGGCACAGACAACTCTTTGATCCTCTGCTCCACAAGATCACAAAGACTTCCATGCATTGTTCTCCTGTGGGGACTCAGCCCTTAAAGCCATTATTGTCAGTATCATCACACGGCTCTTCGGCGGGGTCCACCTAAGACCTCACATCACTACTGTATGTGGCGTTATGGCATGCCACATTGAATTTTGCCACCCTGTGATCCCATAAACTTCTAAGCACACAGCCATGCCCACATTATCTCTGTGGCCCCAGGGCAGGCATTTCCTATATGGGCCCCACCTCACTTCCATGGTCCCTGATCTACTTTACTGCACTTCTAACCACCCCAACTTAAAGTTACAAAATCATATTATATGATCTATCGGGGTGTGCGTTTGCGCGTGCGCAGTCACCCCCCCTTTTTTGGTGCTTTTTGCCAAGTGTCACAGTGGTGCGTAACGGAAGTGGGCTTTCTGCAGCAGAGTACCTTGCAGAGATGATCCCGCCCCTCGCAGGGGAGAGTTCACGGGTTAGCGGAGCTCGCAGTTGAATGCTGCAGCAGCCTGTCCACTCTGTGCACTATGCATGTTTGTCAGGGAATCCGCGAAGCGCTCACGTCCCGGCAGCGTTGCTCACCGGCCAGAGACCATCTACTCAGGAGTCGAGGATAATCCGATTGGATGTGGCAGGCGGGACCGGAGGCGGAAAGTCCGGAGTGACCGCAGGAACACAGCATTACTACAGGAGCACAGGCTGCCTCTCTCCTCTGAACGTGGACAATCATGCATGTGCTCTACTTGGGCTTGGGGTTCCTACTTTTCCCGGATTTATTGAATGTAGTTGCCTTTACAGGGAGACTGTTTTTGAGTTCAAGCACAGGTAAAGCATGCCTTTCTGTCAACTTCTGCGCTTCTTTCACCCCCTCCCTTTTTAAAGGTTATTTTCTTACCCTGGAGGCAAAGAATGAATGAGTTTCCAGTTCTTCCAAGCACATGACTCGCAGTCTCTCAGTCATTGCAGTCTTTTTACCCCTCAAGTGCTGTTAAAAAAGATGAAGATCTAACACTTGACACTTTTCTCTTTCTTGTTTCCCCCTTTTTAACTGTATGTCATTTTTGTGCCTGCTCCGCAGCTAAAGAGGAGCTGGGCGCGTACGAGATTGTGACCCCGGTGCGCGTAAATGAAACCGGTGACAAGTTTCCAACCAGCGTGCACTTCAAAAGGAAAAGACGGAGCTTGGACGAGGGGAGCGCCAACGCCACGGACCACTGGGCCTCGTCAAATGTCCACTACAGGATAACAGCTTTCGGACAAAACTATCACCTCAACCTCACGGTGGATGCGGGATTTATCGCACCTCTGTACACTGTGACGATACTCGGAGTTGCCAAAGGGGATAACGCTACAGGTTTTGGAGTGGATGCGGGAGCAGAGGAGGTGGAGGAGGAGGACACGGAGTTGAGGCACTGTTTCTATAAAGGGCATGTAAATGCACATTCACAACACGCCGCAGTCATCAGTTTGTGCTCCGGACTGGTGAGTTTTTACGCACGATCCAAACTCGCCATGCGTAATTTCATGTTATGGGTTTGGGGTGCATTTTGCTTTTCATGGGCTTAAACTGATGCAGCAATATTTAATTTCAATTTTTGTTTCAAACTTTACTAAACTGCATCCAAATCCTAACAATTCCGTTGTGCGTATTTTTTTAAGTTTTCCTGCGTTTATTTCGCAAAAATATCATTTCAGAAGAAAAACGTTTTATTTATATTAATTATAGAAAAAATGCACCACTAAAACATTATTATAAAAAAAGAGATCTATAATCATTTGTCATCACTGAACGAAAAGTCTCCCCGCTCTCCAATTTTTCTCCCGGTGCACGGTGACGTATTTACGCACGCCAGTACAGCTGCTCTACGAGGGGCACTGACGTCATCACGGAGCCATCCAACCAAATCCTGGTGGAGCAATAGTTTTGGAGAGAGCTCAGAGGAGCGCTGAAGAGTTTATTCATAGAAAGCCCTGCGCGCTGACTCTCACGTCTGAAGAAAAGCTCTTTGTAAATCTTTTCAACAAACTTTTATAGAACCTAAATAAGTATTTATGATGGATCTCCTGCAAAGCTGCAACGCGCACTAATAGCCCTCGTACTGTGTTATAGATCATAAAAAAGATATTGACCAAAAAGAGAAACCTTGAAGCTTAGTGATGCCGATGTGCCTTAAATGAAGTGTGCATGGCTTGGCACGCACCTTATCTGCATTTCACAGACCTCCACAGTTAAAGAGTCATGCTCAAATGTTCCTTGTGTAACATACACTTTGGTGTTTTCCTGATAGGCATCTTAGTTCTCCTTTGATTCCCTTTCCGTCCGCTTTTTGGGGTTACACCTAAACGCACAGTAACATTCATGTGGAGGAAACTTTGTCATCGCTTTGCTTTATGAGCTTTTTTTTTGATGAAATTTCAGTTTCAATGTAAAAGAGACTTTAAGTCAGAGGGGGCTAATCTGATGGAGTGCATAACTGCTGTGGTTGTGCTCTGCTTTCCAGCTTGGCACTTTTCGATCTCCAGATGGAGAGTTTTTTGTGGAGCCCCTACACAGCTACCAAGGGGAACACTATGAAGAGGAACACACAAAACCTCATATCGTATACAAGAAACGTGCGTCCAAGAAACAAACATCTGGGAATACCTCAGCCTGCGACACTTCAGGTTTGTCTCTTCTCTAAGATGTACATTTTAAAATATAGACAAAACTGGATGAAAATACTTGGATAAACGTATTTGCAGTGAGAGAGGGGTTTTATGCGTCCGCTCAGCTGACCTACATATGGCTGCTCCAGTCACCCCTCTGCAGCCTCAGAGCACGGACCTCCCAGTGTGTAGCAGTGTGTGTCTGGATGTGCATGGAAGCACTTTCATGGCAAATGTTCGCTTTCTGAGCAGGGAGTTTGCCATGTGTCTGTAAGTGCACGCAGCCCTTCCCTTAGTTCCCACGGACGTAATCTGGTGTAATCGCTGAATCGCTCATACAGTCTCTCCTATCAGTTTGAGCTGATTATGTAACAGCAGCCCAGCTTATCAAACTGCTACAGTAATGGTCTTCATTAATGGAAGATTAACCTTTGGTTACATCTGGGCTTTTTTTTCTTTTTGCATCACATTTCATTAAATAGTTCTTTAATAATAGATACATTAATAACTTTTAAACATTAGTCATTGATTGTGCTGCAATTTAGTGTCTGAATTACAATAAAAGTACGATTCAAGCGCCGAGATCACGTCAGAGTGTGTGCAGCACGTGCAGCACAGTAGTGACGAAGTCGTACGGCTCTCACACAGGAAAAATCATTTAGAAGTTCACCCTTGTCTCATCCCATCTCAGTTTACTGGCTGAACTTCCTGTTGACTCTTGTACTTCCTCTTGATAATAGAGCTGGACCAACTGCTATGAGCATGTAGAGTAAACTGTGTAATAGCAAAGTTATGCCAACGTGAAGCTTTCAAATAATCAAAGGCAAGAAAATAAATGTGGAAATGTTTTCTCTTTTGTCTGTCTGGGATTCCTCTGCAGATGTTTGCTCCCGCTCGTGTATGGAAATGTTTGTGTGTTCTCCTTTGATTTCACAATGAAGCCTGTGTGAGGATGAGTGTAAACATTGCTTGTGGAAACATTCATTTAAGGGGACTGGAGTGATTCCCTGTTGCATAAAAGTCTATTCATGCAAAATATATGGTATCAAGAGTTTTTTGTTTCTGAAGTTTTATTTCCGTTGTGTAAAAATGCTCTAGCTTTATTTTTTAAATAATTTTACCAGCAACATTTGCATTGAAATTTTATATTAAAACTTCTTGTGAACAGTTAAAAAAACATTTTACTTGTACTTATACAAAAGGATTCTCAGGGATATCTTGGAGTTTCCTGTTTCTTTTTTAAAGCCTCATATTGTGTGCTGAAAGTTGGCCAAGGTTCAGCCAAACTATTTTAAGCTCATATGCCGTTTTTTATGTGTCAATCTCAAAAATTGTCCTAAACTTTAAGTTAAATAAAAAAAATCAAAACTGCAACAACTGGTTAGTTTCTAGCACTTTATGTTCCAATTTCTTTGACCAATAATCAACATATCACTGGTTTAACCCACTTTTCTTTCTTAATACCAGCCTGCTTTAAAATATATATATATATTTGTAATATTTTTGCTGTTTAGCTTGGTTTTCCTTTGGTGAAGGCTTTTTTGTTACCTCGTCTGAACTCTGCCTCCTTCCTACCCCCATCCTTTCAAACTGGTACAGAAAAAAAGGACAGTTTCAGTAAATTATCTGCTTCTTGAGAAGCAATAAACATAGCAGAAAAAGGCAACTAACTCTGCCTTCTTCCATACAGCCAACCCACCACATCGACCTATATCTTTAAGTCCAGAAACCACAATTTAGCTCAGCCGTAGCCACATCCTACACATGACCAACATGGGGCTATACTGTTTTGATTGAATGTGCTTCTGCCTGTGTGTATATTTACTCTCTTCCCTCTGGCTTCTCATTCTAGGAGACAAACACAGACAAAAGGTACAGAGACTGAAGAGGGGCTCGGCGGCTGGAGCCTCCACTGCTCTCCGCGCAGCCCCTGTGGTCAGAGCCGGCATACTCAGTGACCTGGAGTCACTGAGCGCCGGCATGGCCGGGAATGCTTTGCTCAGATCAGAGCACGCCAGCACTAGACCGTCAAATGATAGCAGTGGTGACTCAGGACCTCACAGGAGATCAAAGCGCTTCCTCTCCTACCCACGCTTTGTTGAAGTAATGGTGGTGGCCGACAGCAAAATGGTGGAGCATCATGGCAGCAACCTACAGCACTACATTCTCACACTGATGTCTATAGTAAGTGTTTGGTTTTGGGCGGCGTGCGGGGTAACGTGAGCGCCTGCACACATCCAGATGTACCTGCTCCGCTCTGCTATTTGCACTGCAGGTCGGCGAGGTTTTTGAGCAGGGTTGGGTAGGGAAAAGGGCAGCTCAGGGCAGGGGTAAACAGCTCTTTCAAGAGGCCAGGGGTAAGAGAAGCCATTTTTTGGGGAGAATCTGTCTGACAGCTTTGATATATGTTCAAAAATAAGCTCAGGTATGTCACAAAGACCACATACTCCCAGCCACTTCAAATACTGGCTTCTGAGTTTGGTGGTCCTCAGAGGGAGGCTAAGATGACCTATGTGCTGTTTGTGCAGACATTTTAGTCATCTTCCCTTTTTAATCATAATTTAAAAATCTTTATTCAGGTTTCTTCCATCTACAAGGACCCCAGCATCGGCAACCTGATCAACATTGTGATTGTTAAGCTAGTGATTATAAACAACGAGCAGGTAATAATGATTACAAATGTATACATATTTATTTGCTGGATCTGCTTTTAAAATTGTGATTTTTTTAAATTTGTTTTCATTTTTTAGGAGGGTCCGGTCATTTCATTCAATGCACAGACAACTTTGAAGAATTTCTGCATCTGGCAGCAGAGCCAGAACATGCTGGATGATAGCCACCACTCCCATCACGACACTGCCATCCTTATCACCAGGTGCAAGGAAAATATCTGGTTTCGTCCTGCATACGGCACACTTCAAAAAGTCTTTTAAGTCTTTGAAACATCCAAATATCCACTCAAGTAGATAAGTATAGAAGAAGGAAAAAAAAAGCGAGGTTGATCACAGACTCAGATGTGATCCAGATGAAAACCAAAAGAGTTTGGGGAAGTGTTCTTTTAAGCTGTGCCACTGATCCTCACCTGCTATCTTCATCTTCACCACAGGCAGGACATCTGCAGAGCCAGAGATAAGTGTGACACACTTGGTAAGTGATTACAAGCAATTTGGGTATAAAAAGAAAACAAAATGGGATTTCTTTTCTTTAGGGAAAATGAAGTGACTGTCTTGTAACTTAGGGCTTGCAGAGCTGGGGACGGTGTGTGATCCATACAGGAGCTGCAGCATCAGCGAGGACAATGGACTGAGCACTGCCTTCACCATTGCCCACGAACTCGGCCATGTGTACGTGTTGTGATGGTTTCGGTTTCGTTGAGTTTTTCTTACCATTTCCTTTTTACTTTCTCTGCTTTCTATCTGTTAAGCACCTTCAACACATGTTCAATCCACTCAATCAGGAAAACAGACACGACCAACAAGACACACACACTCTCACATACACGTGCATGTATATGGAAGACATCAACAATGCTATTCTTAGTCAATAAGGAACCAACTAAAGCCATAGAGGCACAGAGAATGTGAATCCATGTAGCCCATGGTGTTCACACTAAGCAAGCAGGGAGGGGGTTCTTTATCTTTTTCTCTTGTTTACTTGATCATCGTTGTCACTTACAGTTGATGTGAAATGTTAAAGTGATACAAATCTCTCAAATCTCGCTCCAGGCTTTTTATTTTACAGCTCTATTCCGATATATGAAAGACTTTGAGTCTTGTAATATGAAAAACAATAATTATTAATTTCTCTTCCGGGATCTTTTTTCAAATGGTTGGCACTTCCTTGAATTAAAAAGGACGCCATCCATATCTAATTACTAAATCCAAGTCTCTGATTGGTCAAAGTTCAACTTGGTTTAGCTTTCAACATGCTTTCAATGGCTGCGTTTTTTTGTATGTAAAGCCCAAAAAGGGTCTTAAAATGTGCATAGTGATGCGTAAACATGAGAGTTTTGAACTTGGAAGCTCAAAAAACACATTTACACGCATTTACACAGACTGTGTATATGAAGTGTCTGGTTAAGAGGGTGGGGTGAATGTTGCTTAACTTTTGGTAAAACTTTTAGAAACAAGGCGTTATGAATAAGTAATACCAAATACATGAAACTACTATTAAAAAGGCGTCACTATAAGCAAAAGTTGAATTACTTTAATCAAATAGAAAAGGTGGACATTAATTTAATGTTCTTCCAAAGATGTGGGGTGTCATGGTGAAAAAAGTCCTCTTTATATTGTTCTGTCCCCAAAATTTTAAAAATGCTGCCAGCAAAGGAAAACAATACGTTGCTGATACATAACATTTCTCATATATTTGTTTAAAAATGTGTCATCTTATGGATCCAACAACCACTACAATATATATATATATGCATAAATAAACAAACCAAAAACAATGTTTTGTTATTAGGCAATAAGGCAGATCCTTTTGTGATCATAGAATAAAAAAACTCAGAGCAAAATTAGATTAAAAATTGTGTCAACTGATCTAATAGATTTGGGAATTTTAAGCTATCATCTGTTAAATATTTGCATTATATTACAAAGGGGAAAAAGTCATTTAGTTTATATTTAGTAAAGACATATAACTTATCAACTTTAGGAAGAACAAATTTACAAGCTGAAAAACTATCTTTTGGGGTTGTAAAAAGCATGTTTTCTAAATTTAATTTAGATTGAAAATAAAAAAAAATACCTCAATGTTCGATCTTGGAGTATTTGCTGTGAAGAGCAGAAAGCAATTTAGAAAAATATTCTCCTAAGGAAGAGCTTTGATTGGATGAACTCACACACTTGCACCTTATGCTTCTTTATTACATCTTTATGTTTCTTATTTACTTTAAAGTTTGATTGTAGAATGTGTGTTGAGAACAAAAGGAGTTAAAATAAAATAGATTGTTCAACTTGTCCTCGTTTACCCTTACCAGCCTGTAAAGGTGTGCTTAATGACTGTTCACAGACAAAGCTCCCTGTTGTTGTTCGTTGAGATTGTTGTCTGCATGCCGTTAATGGGCATCACCTTTACTCATCACAGAAACTCCTAAGGGATTCTATATCACTCTGTGTTCTGCATTGCAATGTTCTGCCTCCTTCATCGAATGTCACACAATAGATTGTGGTGGTAGTGGCAAATATTCACGTTTAGCATCAATGTTTTGTTGGGGAAATGATTAGATACCAGGAAGCAGTCACAAATAATAGTAAGGTGACACGCTTTTGCTTGGAGGCTTTTCTTCATTTTGTCTTTTTATTTTCCGTATTAGGTTCAACATGCCCCATGATGACAGTAAGAAATGTAAGGAAGATGGAGTTAAGATCCAGCAGCATGTGATGGCTCCTACTCTCAACTACAACACCAACCCTTGGATGTGGTCCAAATGTAGCAGGAAGTACATCACAGAGTTCCTTGAGTAAGTTGCACTAGTTTTCTCTGCAGTTCTTGTCAAATGTTACTTGAAACTTTAAGGGTTTTGCTGCCATCATCTTTTAAGCTCTCCATTTACAGTTAAAGGAGTCAAATTCTAAAATAATTAGACCTTGATGGTTTTTTTGTCTATTCATTATTAATAGCCCTTAACTATTTAAAAACAAATGGAATATTTGGTCAGAGAAATCCAATTAATTCCACAAATATTCTTCTCCTCAAGCTATGGGGTCATAATATCGTCCCTCTAAAGAAATCCAATTTATTAAAAGTCAGTTCATACACAGACTATTGAGTACTTCTATTGTACTGCTTTGTGTCTGTGTTTCCTGTCTTTCTCTTTTTGTCGTTTATCATTTTATTTTTGTTTCTCAACAGCACAGGATATGGTGAGTGCTTGCTGGACGAGCCCGTCTCCAGGCCGTATGCACTCTCGCAGCAGCTGCCTGGACAAATTTACAGTGTCAACAAACAGTGTGAATTGATATTTGGGCCGGGAACGCAGGTGTGCCCTTACATGGTGAGTGGAGTCAAGAGTGATGGATTGAACTGTTGTGTTTCAAGTGCGGGGGAAGCCTCTCGAGTCATGATGGCAAGTTTCTCTGCTAAACGTGAAGCATTTCAACTTATTTTTGGAATTCTTTTCAGATGACCACAGTTGTTAAACGTTTGGGTCCAAAGATTTAATTTATGTTTCTTGATAACTGTAATATTTAGGGTTTTCTTTTTTGATAAGATAAAAAAGCCATAAATGTTGATCAAATTTTTCACTCAAATCAGTAAAAAAATTAGGTAGTTTTGTGTTATTTACAGATTTTTTTTTATAAGTCTTCATCCATTATTGGCACCAATATATATTGTGCTTGTGTGTGCCTGGCAGACTCAGTGTCGGAGGCTGTGGTGCACCAGTCCAGAGGGTGCTCAGCGCGGCTGCAGGACACAGCACATGCCATGGGCGGACGGCACTGACTGTTCACCTGGAAATGTAAGTTACTGTTACATTAAAGATACATTTATTTTTATGTGTATAAAAAGGGTGTGAAAGGTTCCTTACTAGCTTAGCCACTAATTAGATGAGGTTAAATAAACTCCTCCCTGTGTCTCTCAGAAGAGTGTTCATGTAAACCCCTGTGCGTTGGTACACAATTTGTTAAAAATGTCATTTATTTTTAGTGAAGTTTCCTGCTCTTGCATCATCATTGTGAATTGTGACCCTCTGCCAGCTTGACTCCTTGTTCATAGCAGTAAGATAAGTCACGGTGATGAACACGGACATGAAAACAACACAATTTAACATTTAATGCTAATGACAAATCAGCTTACCACACCTGATTGAACGTTTCCTTTTAGACAATTTTCATTTTGTTTAAACTGATCTCTCATACTATGTCACATGTTAAAGCTATAAATGAGAGGTGAGTTCAGGTTTGTTAACATGCTTTAATTCCAATTTTTAACTTCTTGGTTAATACTGTATCTTTACCAGAAATGTCTCTGGTCTTTCCAAAATGGACCAAAAAACAGGTTAAACAAGTCTGACAGCTATCAGGATGTTAAGGGAGCCACCATTTCTTAGTCTTTTGTTAATAAAAAAAAGCACACTTGTGACCATATGGTGCTCAAGTATGAGTCAAAACAATAAGATTCACAACAATTAACTTCAACAGCTGCTTACTCTTAACCATGAAGACAAGACTGCACATTTTAAGTTACTCTTGTTATAATGTGTGACCACTTAACACCAAAGTAATCTGGAATAATTCTAATTGGCTCACAAGCTCCTTGTGGTTATCCAATGAACTGCGCTTTGTCCTGTTTGAATTTGTTTTGAAACGAGCTTCAGCCGAAAAGCACGAGGTTCTAGTATCACAGCAGACTTTACCAATCAAACGTGTAAGACGAGGAAACTGTTCGTATAGGAACAGACATCTTGTAAAATTAATAGGTGCCGTTTCATTGACACTTCTCCCCAGCTGTGCCTTCTTTGTTCTACAATTCTGAAGTTTTTAACAGTTGTCCTGATAGCAGGAACTGTATCTGACCTTACAGTATGCACACAGTCTCTACATTCAATGACTGTCCCTTCTGCAGCACTGCAAGCACGGCTTATGCATCGCCAAAGAGCATGACACCACACCTGTGGAGGGAGCTTGGGGAGTTTGGAGTCCTTTTGGCACCTGTTCGCGAACATGCGGTGGCGGGATAAAGATTGCCGTGCGTGAATGCAATCGACCTGTGTAAGGAGTCCGAGTCTTTTTTTGTCATGCATGCTTGCTGGATTGTGTCTCAATCTCAGCTGCCAAACTCCTTAAAGGGATTCTTTCCCGTACAAGAGTTTATCAAATCAAACTGATTAATGACCTTCTTGCCTCCTGTTTCAGGCCCAGGAATGGAGGAATGTATTGTGTTGGTCGCCGGATGAAGTTTCGATCTTGTAACTCTGAGCCCTGCTCCAAACAAAAGAAAGACTTCAGGGAGGAACAGTGTGCTGCATTTGATGGCAGGCATTTCAACATTAACGGTCTACCTCCTAATGTTCGCTGGGTACCCAAGTACAGCGGAAGTGAGTTTCTCTCTTCAGTCCCTCCTTTATTCCTCTTATAAATGAAAAACAGACGTGGTGCAAACCTGCACTGACTTTAGCTGGTTTTAAGAATTGTCTTTGTTTTGTCTGTGTTGTCAGTCCTGATGAAGGACAGGTGTAAGCTTTTCTGCAGGGCAGCAGGCAGCACAGCCTACTATCAGCTCAGGGACAGGGTCACCGATGGGACGCCATGTGGGCCCGATACCAACGACATCTGTGTGCAGGGCTTGTGCAGGGTGAGCTAATATATTCTACTACAATGTCTCTTAGGATGAAAAAATAAATATTATTAACGAAGAAAAAAGCTAACATTGACATAAATAGTGACATAATGACAAATTTAATTCTTACTTACGGCATAATGTACCCTTTCTTAATGTTTTTTGACTATTTATTTGAATTTCTATCTATATAGTGTATATATATATACTGTGTATACATGAATATTATATAAATAAATATATTGTTCATATATAGATAAATAGAGATTCCTTATTCATTGATAAGCATATACTATATATATATATATATATATACAGTATATATATATACATATGACATGTGAATGAATTAGGAATCTTTTTCTATCTATACATACACAAAATTGAATTGAATCAATTTATATATATATATATATATATATATATATAAACCTTAATTAAATCTTATTTAGATAGCCCAAAATCCACAAAACAATTGCCTCTTTGGGCTTCATGCCAGTAGTTTTACAGATGCAGAAGGTCAGTCATAAAACTGGTCATCCTAGTCCTTAGACCCTCCCTCCCAGTAAGGAAGAACTCCTAAAAAAAGCCTGATAATAATTACATAATTATTTTATATATATGTATATATATATAACATGACAATAAAGTCAAAACCAATTGAAACTTGTTAGGGAAACATCTACACAAGACTGTAAACCATAACAATATGACCAGTCTTTACTTTTTTTTGCTTTCTACTTACATTTCTTCTGAGCAGCAAGCAGGCTGCGATCATGTTCTGAACTCCAAAGCCAGGAGGGACAAGTGTGGCGTTTGTGGGGGGGACAACTCCTCTTGCAAAACTGTTGCAGACACCTTTAACATTGTACGCTATGGTTAGTAATTCCTTTCATCATCCTATCATCTCCTTTCCTTTACTGATATGTTATTTCAACACATCTGTACGCGGGATATGGAAAAAGAGAGCTAATATAAACAAGCTTGGCAGGCAAAGGACCTGAACACTTGTCATCTTGTCATTTACAGGCTATAATGAAGTGGTGCGAATACCCAGTGGTGCTACAAACATAGATGTGCGTCAACACAGCTACTCAGGGAAATCGGACGATGACAACTACCTCGGTAGGATAACTGCACGGGGGCAGAATTTATGGTGCATGATGCAAATTGCATCACAATGCACCACTGTAGATGTTTTAATACAGTCTTTATTGTGGTTAAAGCCTCGTTGGGCCGAAATTATTGAACATTTTAGGACATTTTATAATTAGAGGCAGAAAATATTTTCTCAAATGTCATTCATTATCCTAGAATTGTGTAATTTAAATATTTTTCTTACCTCAAGTAGATTTTATTTATTTGTTGTTGTGAAGTCTTTTTCTGTTTGTTAGTGCATCCAGAAATCCCTTTTCAAGACCTCAAACTTCTCAGATTAATTGTGTGAAATGGGGAGGCAAGAATGGGCAGGAAGTCAGTCCCATAATCGCATTAGACTGAAAAGGTGCAGAAGAATGTTTTCTGAACAGAGCAGGATGCCCCTAGTTGGGACTTCTTCAGGAATAGAGGATTATTTTAGCACACTGAGACTTTACTTCTGCTTGCTGCGTCTGCCTTCCTGTAAAAAAAAAAGAAAAGAAAAAAAAAAAAGAAGCTGTCCACTGAGATTCTGAGCTTCCTCTTGTAGGCAATGTTAGGTTATTGTGCTGATAGCTGCTGGTTGGATCCTAAGATCTATCATCAATTATTCTCTAAATGACTTTTGTCTCTTTGTAGCCGTTTCAAACAGCCGTGGAGAATTCCTGCTTAACGGAGAATTTGTGGTGAGCATGTTCAAAAGGGAAATCAAAGTGGGAAACACTGTCATAGAATACAGCGGCTCTGACCATGTTATTGAAAGGATCAACTGCACTGACCGCATTGAAGAGGAGGTCATTATCCAGGTAAGGGAAAATTGCGACGACAGCCAATGTTGCAAAGCGCAGACTTAAAGTCCCCTATGTCAGTGTGTATTGTTGTCCTCCTTATTTGATCTGATTGCCTGCCTTTTTCCCAGGTGCTGTCGGTCGGGAACCTTTATAACCCGAATGTCAGGTACTCTTTTAACATTCCCATTGAAGATCGCCCCCAGCAGTTCTTCTGGGATGCTTATGGGCCCTGGCAGGAGTGCAGTCATCTCTGCCAAGGTGAGGGGGAGGAACATGTGGTTGGCACGTTCAGACTTTGGGTCACCAATGATTTGTGCGAGTATAGCTTAAAGATGGATTGAAAAATACAAGGAAAATTTAGGAAAACATGGCTCAATTGAACAAATTGACTATAAAATCTGGAAAATAGATGAACTTTATAGTTTGCTGTGGCAAATGAATATCTCTTACACAACTGGATTTGCTTGGACGATGTGGGTGAGCGGAGGAGGATTGCAGGTACACTCCAAAACCAGTGATGAGTTACGACTCACTTTGTTCTGTGTGGGAATCTCTTTGTTGGACTTTTTGGCACAGCTTTGTTGGAACAACCTGTAGAAAATTCCAGGGTGAAGCTGAGTCCACAGCAGGAGAAACAGCTGACATGTAATGTCTCTCATCGCACTCTGATGCAAATTCTGGAAACTTCAGGTGTTCATTGATTACCCAGTAAAGGGTTTTGTTATCTACCTGCCAGTGTTTACTGATGCACACATACCAATAGATATAGCAGTTATCATTAGGGGTTTAATGTGGTTAAAGTTTCACTTGCACGCTTGCAAATGAATCATTTTGTGGGTTTTTTAGCTAAAGTTTAGCACAAAACAAGATCAGAAATGCAAAAACCGTGTTGTTAGACTATTTTAAACTGCAACTCTTTCACAATGACCATTACTTTATGGATCTCCACATTTAAAGCCAATTTCAGCCAAAATCAAAAAGACAGATTTAAAACGTATTATCCGCAGAGCTCATTAGCAATTCGCCTCTGGGCTGGGAATGTTGGCGGAAGTTAGCTCCACTAATTTTCCATCAGTCCTTTGTCTCTCCACTAGCTTATAGCACCTCACAAACTAAAGCTAACATTAGCGCTGCAAAAAACAAAAACAAAACAGCGAGCAATATTGGAGCTATCCAGCCACACTATTTTGCCAGATGGCAGCTCAGATAGGGAAAATTAAGAAGCTAATGGATGCATTTGTCTGTAAGTGAATGCTTTAGAATTGCAGCACCGACTGTGACGCAGCAGCTGGCACCCACAGTTGCTGCGTCACAAACCCACTTTTTCAAACGTTTTCTGTTACTGATCCATCACAATTCGAATAAAGAAATACTCAGAAATACAGTTTTAATCTTAAATTATTCTATATATGACCCCCATCGTGAAAAAAAAAATGCTAAACAACATGGTAAAAACCCCCAAACTTTTTTTTTTTTTTTTTTTTATTGGAGTGGGTCTTCAAGGCACTAAGCAAAATAAGTGAAATTTCTGCATTGTTATCTCTGCGTACATTATGGTGTTGAAGGTCACAGAAAGCTGGAGCCTTTCCAAACAGAGCTGACATGAATAATCATAAACATGTCAACGTGTTTGTAACTAAAGTTGCTGTCACGGCCTCTGGTGTTTAAGCATTATATCATTCTCTTGTTTAAACTTGTTTGCGTCCTTACAGGAGAGCGCAAACGGAAAATTCTGTGCAGCAGAGAGTCTGACAGGGTGGTGGTGTCGGACCAGAGGTGTTACGGTGCGGCCCGTCCTGCTGTTGTCACTGAGCCCTGCAACACTGAATGTGAACTCAGGTTTGCACTAAAACAAGCCAGTAAAAGAATCAGTCAGCCTGGAGACATCCTGACAAATCGTCCTGTCCCTCTGCTCACTCAGGTGGTACGTGGCTCGTAAAAGCGAGTGCACGGCCCAGTGTGGCCACGGATATCGCACTTTGGAAATATACTGTGCCAAAATCAGCCACGCTAATGGTAAAACACAGAAAATTGACGGGCGCTTCTGCAGTGGCCAGCACAAACCTGACGACAAAGAGAGCTGCCATGGAGACTGTAACCCAGGCGGCTGGGAATACTCCCCCTGGTCGGAGGTATGATTGTGGGACGATGAGTGCCTGTAATCCCCCAAAATCTATGCACGAGTACATTTTTGGGATGCTTACACTTTTAATCTGCAGTGCTCCAAGAGCTGTGGTGGAGGCACTCGCCACCGTGGTGCAATTTGTCGGAAGGCAGGCGAGTCTGGGGGTGATGACAGCAAATGCAGCCAGAGGGATAAACTAACCATCCAACCCTGCAATGAGTTCCTCTGTCCACAGTGGAAGACTGGAGAATGGTCCGAGGTCAGCTTCACATTTATGGAAATACTGTATATTTGAACGTATGCAGGTTTATATATATGACTAAAAGGAGGCTGATGTAGAGTATTTTCTATCAATAATCCAAATTTTTGTATAATTCTTGATGCCATTTATAATGTATTAATACAAAAAATCCAAGAAATGTACATAATTTTTTGTTTCTACCTTCAACAAATGTGCTTGTATTTGAATCAGATCAAGTCTAAAATCCCAGTGCTGACTGTGCACGTCTCAGTCACTTGGTCTCAGAGAATTACTTCCATCCATCCACTACAAATGAGTGTTGTGAAAGCGATGATTGCAGGGTAAAGTCGTGCTTAACTGCTGCGTGGTTTAAATACTGTAAAGCAAGGCGCTTGCAAAACTGTGGGCTGCATTCCAGGGATGTTTGAGATCTCCCATGTGGCGCTGCCCAAACACTTCCACTGTAAAATACAGTACTTCTTCATAAATAACCTTAAAATGCCTTTTTTATAGAATGTAACTTTCAGATTTGATTTAAAATATATACATTTTTCCTATTTCGTATAAGTTTTCCACGAAAATCTGCCTAAAAACCAGAGAGGATTATAACAAACGGTAACTGTATAATGTGAAAAAAATGTCTTTCAGTGCCTTGTGACGTGCGGAAAAGGCTACAAGCACCGCCAAGCTTGGTGTCAGTTTGGCGAGGACCGTCTCGATGACCGCTTTTGTGGCTCGCCTAAACCCGAGTCGGTGCAGATGTGCCAACAGCAGGAGTGTGCATCCTGGCAAGTGGGACCCTGGGGACAGGTGAGTCTGATCTTTCATGAACTTTTCTAATGTTTGAATGCATGTTAGGGATGCCTAATCTGGTACTATGCGAGTAGTTTTATTCATTCATTCATTCATTTTCCTGACCGCTGTGTCCCTGTCGGGGTCGCGGGGATGCCGGAGCCTAACCCGGCTGCTGATGGGCGAAGGCGGGGTTCACCCTGGACAGGTCGCCAGTCTGTTGCAGGGCCTTGCGAGTAGTTTTAATCTAGTACATTTGCATCCAAGTATGGGGGGAAAAAAAGTGACAAATTGGCGAAAATGCAGAAAATTCAAACTTTCATTAATTTGTAGCTCGACGGGCAATTTCATTATTCCTGCACTTGTTGAATTCAGTAAAATAGTTGCATCATGTTAACCCCTTGACACCTGAATTTATTTCCAGCCATAAAAAAAGTAAAAAAAAGTCTCACTTTGTTTTTGCTTTCAAGTAGATGCTAAATTAAGGTAATTTTTGATCATACTTGCATCAGTCGGCATCAAGGGTTTAAAGTGTATTGCTCTTTTCTTCAGAGTTAAAGCACAAAGTGATCTAAAGATTGATAATAAGCTTTCTTTAAAACAATGATCTTGTGATTGTGCCGTTAGAAAATTAAAATGTTTTCCTTCCAGCGGGTTCTCGAGGATGCTTTTAACCGTACTGATGAAAAACAGCCCAGCAGATGACAATTGCTGTTATTTCTCTCACGAGTTCTCCCCACATGTTAACTGTGGGGAGTGCTCAGATGAGCTAAAGTCGTCAAATAGCTTGGCTCTCCTCCCGGTTCTGCAGGGCATGTTAACAAACACGGGAAAACAATACTGGGAGCCCTATTCCTCTACACGCTGTGCACAGATTTCTACAAAAAAAAGAGGCTTTCTGCATGCAGTCTTCATGCATGCATTCCCTGTGTGTGCATGCACACGCTTAGCTCCACACTCCAAAAAAATGTGAAATATTTTAGCGCTTCCCATCGGAGGCTGTGCACATGTTAAGGTGTATTTGAAGCAGCTTAATGAAGCGTGGTGGAATAGTGGCTGAAGTTTGCCGCCGCACAAGTTTGACCCTGTTTCACTGAAGGCAAT
>NC_050516.1:17695792-17789718 GCF_002922805.2 Oryzias melastigma | reverse complement strand
AGGGCGGGCTGCGGCGAGGGCGGGCAGCGGCGAGGGTGAGGGCGGGTAGCGACTGCGGGCCATCCAACGCCGCTTGCGGCTTTAATTTTTTTATTTATTTTGCTTGGGGGTTTCCTCTGGAGAACCATCTGTTTTCTGCTTACCTTCTGTGTCTTTTTCTCACTGTTTCTCACACATTTCTCCACCACTCCCCCCTGTTTTTTTCTCTTTGAACTCAGTGCACTACTTCTTGTGGGCCAGGCTACCAGATGCGAGCAGTGAAATGTGTGGTGGGCTCCTACGGTGCTGTTATGGACGATACTGAGTGTAACGCTGCCACCCGACCCACTAACACCCAGGTAAGGGGGCGTTTATCTGCAAGGCTTTCTTAGCCAGCATCTGCTGTGTTGTGAGAGAAGCAGTAACTTGCAACATCAACACATAAATGTACACTTCTTCTCTTGTGTGTTTCCTTATGTCTGAGGGGTTCTGGGTAGGGATTATTTATGATGAACAACAGCAGTCTGAGTGTGTAAACCCCCCCCCCATTCACAAAAAAAACACCTTCAGGACAGCTGAAACCATTAACTGTATATGAGCACTGGACTGAGTGACCCCTCCCCCTTCTTTCTCCAAACAGGAAGTACCCGCTGACTCCAAGAAGCCAAAATCCTATAGACTTTAATTGAGAAATGAACAGCTATGACTTAGTCATTATTTTTGTCAGAATAACCATTCTTTCTCTGCTACATTTTTTCAACATTTTCTTGTTAATCCTAATATTTTTTTCATAATATCTTTTTTTATTTCAAGTTACTCAAATTGTAAACTGGCCTCGATAAAAGTATATATACATAGTTGACTATATAGTGTGTTCACTATTTTGCACTGCTGTTCAAATCAAGAATTCAAAAATCGAGTGCCCTTGAAATTTCCCAGAAGTCTTTGTGAAAAACTAGCATGCACCCATGCTCTCTACATTAGCAAATATAGACCTCAACGCATTACGGTCGAAAAATGTATGCAAAAAAATGTGTTTAAATATAATTTTTTAACAAACACTCCACATTTTCATTTTCAAAACCCCGTGGAGTCAGAAATACACGCTGTGTATGTTCGTATTGATTCGATTTTCACTTTGTGAAATTGGTGACAGCATATCTGGCGTTTAGAAAAACAAAATAATATTAGTGAACATGGTGTCTGAATTGCTTTTAAAATCCAGGGTACTATATAGTCCCACACTATATTGTTTTTAGTAGTTAAGGATAAGGGTGGGAATTCAGTGTTTGATTGAAAGATTCTCCTGGACCCACTTTCAGTAGTACAACCAACTCAACAAATCACTGTTTATTGTCGTCATCTGGCTCCAACATGGCGGCGTTCGAATCACAAATGGCAACTGAACTGACATAATTTGGTTTGAGCTAATTTGTTCTCTATTGGTGACGTCACACTCACTCTGTCCAGTTCTCATATACAGTTAAAGGATTAAACCTTTAAAGGACTGGACATAATGTAGTCTAACAATATAGGAGATATTGGCAAAGTTTTCTGAGTTTTCTGAAAGGAATGTAGTGGCACTGGATGAGTGACATCCAATTTTTTTTATTTTAACAATTTTACTTATAATTCACTTTTCCTGTTACAGTTACTGAACAAAAGACTGTCCAACTCAGGTCTGTTGCTACAGATTAGACCCTCTAAAACCCATTTTCATCTATAAAGAAATCAGTTTTCTGTTCATGATCTTAAACCTTAAATTTATAATTCTTGACCCATGGTAAATAACAAAAAATGTTGTAATTATATACAGTATGTATATATATATATATATATATATATATATTTATATATATATATATATATATATATTATTTCAACAAAATTAATTATGAGTTGATCAGTAGTTTTGATTTAATTTGTTGTGAGGTATAACAATTTCAGTAACATTTAATAAAGAAGGTATTCAGATAAGTTTGAGAACATGCTAAACCAATCTACTAGTTATAGTTATTATTTATAATCTGAGCATAAGGTTATTGTTATGGTTCCCACAGAGTAGAGTCAACCTTTGACTTTAAAAGCTCTTTTAGATTGTTATTTTTATTTTCTTATCTGTATCATTAACTATAGGAGCACTTGTGTCAGAGCAACTATAATCTATAATAATCCCACAGTTTTAAACAGTTGGATTACCTAAAATGAATCCTTTAATGCGTCTATGTTTAGCCTCTGTTTCTCTCACATGAAAACTTCGAGGCACAAAATTTCCAAAGAAACTTACCGTATTTTGAGCTGAATGTGAGTTTTGTTTGGTCAGCGTGGGGCGTTAACCCATTTCAGAGGGCTGAGCATGCAGGCTCAGGATGAGGCCCCCCTCTAGTTGCAGCAGCTCTTAATTCCGGTGCCTGGGCCGGCAGAGACTGGTGACCAGTGACCCTGAAGCAGGCGCCTCACCTCGCTGTGATTCTGATCAGCCAACCATGAAGTGGGCCACCAGACCGCTAGTCCCTGCACGACTGCTACCCACCACCCAAGAGGGCTTAGAAAAAGGTCAGATAGGTGGACAGGGGGTTGAGATGACTACATTTATCTATACATAAATATTCTGGTGTTTGCTTAAAGACGCTGAGTGTGGAATGTGTAGTTTACCCAAAGTGTGTGCAGCCTGATTAGGGTCCTCGACTCAAGAGACGGGGTTCAGAGGGCACCAAATGGCATGAAGGGGGGGTTGGGAGCGGGGTAGACTGCGGAAGGTGAGAGACTAAGGGGGTGGAGTTTCTAACCACGCCAGCATGGGCATTGGAGCCCCTGAATACCACTCCACTATGACCTGTTATGACAGGGATCAGGGCTTTATGCTGAGTGGCTTACTGCCACAACCCATAGTTTGAACTGACAGGGCAGACCCAGTTAATTTTGTTTTGATAGCGGTGGGGGAGGGGCTGATGGGAAACACAACTACTTTCAAATGTAGGACTGAAGGAAAATGGTTTAGGTTGTTACCAAGTGTTTCTGTCAGAGCAGCTATCTCTGATATTCCTGGCATTTTGCGGTCAGGGACAGATGTTGTTACAGTGTATTCATTGTGTTAATCAATGCATGAACGGGTGTATACGTCCCATCTTTCACAGGACTGTGAAGTTGCCCAGTGTCCCAACAGCCACCCCGTTCCCCCAGGAACCAAAGTGCCTTCCCACCAGGGTCACAAAACCCAGTGGCGGTTTGGCTCGTGGGCCCCGGTTTGTTCCATTCTCACACTTCCAGACTGGTTTGTTTACTTTGTGCTTTCCGGCTTCTTAACGCTTCCTCTCTTCACGACAGTGTAGCGCCAGCTGTGGCAAAGGAACATGGATGCGCTTTGTGAGTTGCCGTGACGACCAAGGTGGACTGGCAGATGATTCAGCATGCGCTCACCTACCAAAACCTCCTGCCAGCGGGGTGTGCTCCGTTGTAGCTTGTGGACAGTGGAAAGTGTTGGAATGGACAGTGGTAAGGGATCCACCAAATTTAAGCTTAAATTATTTATGTTTGTATTTGTTCATAATTGCATTGATTAGCGAGGTTTTTGGGACCCGCATTTGTATTAGCGCTTGAATGCATGTCGTTTGCTCTTGGGAAAATGATGCAGGTTATTGACAAAAAAAAAAAATCTTTTAAGAATGTTTTTTTTCTGATTTTATTTTGAAAATATTGACCTTTTTTAGATTCCCCTTTCAATAAAAATCCTGTTTTTTTAGTTTTTAACATGTTGCATGGTATTTTTCATTTCCTTTGTGCATTTCTGAGTTTTTCTCCTTTGAAATCGCTGTCAATCAAACTGTCGCAAAAAGGAATTAATGAGCCTTCTTTATGTCACAACAGCTCTGCTGCACATGCACTAAACCCCTCATCCGGCCCGGCTAGCTTGCCTAGCTCAGGTGCCGGAGAAGAGAAGATGGCGTTTTCCCATTGACTGCTGTCAAATGAGCCGCCGTTCTTATTTCTAAGGTCAAATCAGTCGGCTATCGTAATCTACAGGGGGGATCGGGGGGTTGCTCAGCTCAGCTGCAAAAGCCACGCCCCCAAGACAATTTTTTTAATTAAAAAAAAAAGGACTTTAAATATTACCAATCTGTTTTGACTTTATGTCAGACTTTTAACCCAACTGTAGCATTAAGAATGCTGGGAAAGAAAAACAGTTTTTTTTTAACTGAATATCTTATAGACCCTTTTCATGTGGCCCCTCTCCTCCTCTGTATTGTTTGCATGTGAGAAAGCAAAAGGAGGAGATGGGAGTAAAGCAAACATTTCTGGAGCTGAGAGATGCAAGAGGCAGCGGTGAGGGGCTGCTCTTTATTTACAGATGTTTCTCATCTGAGTCCTAGTGATACAATGCATTCGGATTGCAAGTACACAATGCACAGCACACACAAATGCACCCTCTTGTCCTCACAAATATGCAGTGCAAACAGTAAAATCATCCCAACTCATTGGAAAATCACTCACTGACCTCAAAATTAGGGACTCCCTTATATTCCCAAGGTGAGGCAAATTTTATCCTCATGCAGTTATGATGATGATTTATATATTATTGATGTCTAAACCACATTTGATGCCTCTTCTTAGTGTGGAGGAGTAGCAGTTTGACTCCGCTCTACCATTTTTCCAACTGGTTTGAGAAAGCCAAAAGGAGCATGTCACCCGGGTCCGTTTGAAACCATTATGTGTGAAAACAGAATTTCTATTTCTGAAATGTTCAGGGAACTTCCCAAATCCCTCACACTACCTTTTTGGTCCGGGGTTTGAAGCAGGTCAACTTGACCTACATCCCAACAATGGAGCTGCTGCCCTCACAGTTGGTTGATTAGATGTTTATGTCAAAGGGCAGTAGTGAAAGGAGAGTTTCTGACGTTCTGGCTTGTGTGAGTGTTGCTCATCTCAAGGGCAACATGTCTCAAAGCTTTCTGCTAATTAAACTCAGGCTCTGACTCTTTGAAGAAAAAATGTAATTCATAAAGCTATTAAAACTATTCCTACATGTTTTTCACAATAAAGCTTTAGTCACAGGAGTGCTTATTGTTCAACATCACAGCAGCACACAATGTCCCTTCAGTGAATGTGTGCAAAGCCATCCTATCATATGTTTAGTCTTGTGAAACGTTGTGACAGGGCTACGTAAACTTCTGGATAGTGTAATCCCTGGCCATGCTTTTTAGTAGGCAGCTGTTGCATAAGTGTATTGGAGGGCTTTATGTAAGACAGAAAGTGGAGAAGTTTAGGAGGAGCTAAAGGAGATTTGATTTGTATTTTTTTCTTTCTAAGAAAAGCCTGCTAAAGACAAATGACTGTAAAATCATTCACGTGCTAAAATGGTCCAGAAGCTTTCTACTGTTTATATTGTGAAAAGAGCTCTTTGGGTAATGTGAGATCATAGCTACCAGGGAGGAATAGTGACTGGTAGTGTTGTTTCTAAGAGTTAGACTCTATGTAGCAATCCTAAATACACTCTGAGTAGTTCTGAATCAACAGGAACTCCAGTTGGAGAGGATTTTTCCTCTTATACCATGTGTTTGCAGTAGTGTTTTTCATTCAGAAATCATTATTTTTACTATCACGAAACCTTAGCTGACGATTTAAGACTATCAAGCGCTATTTTGAAAAGAAACCTAATGAATCTAAATAATATATTCCTCACCTTTGTGCTTTTAGTGCTCAGTGACCTGTGGACAGGGAAAGACAACGCGACAAGTGCTGTGCGTTGACTTCAATGAACAAGAAGTGAATGCTAGTGAGTGCGATCCAGATGATCGTCCTACCACCGAACAGGACTGCGCCATGTCTCAATGCCCGTCCCGTTCCAGTGAGCCCCGATCTTTGCCATCCTCGCCAAATGCCAGAAGCAGCCTTCCACACAGCCAGTCCCACCAGTGGCGGACCGGACCTTGGGGCGCGGTGAGTCTTTTTATGCTTTTGGCCAGCAAACCCTTTTGATAAGGCCTTCGTTTGACAGGAAAAAGGATATTGAGAAGTCCTGCATTAAATGTGAGGTTGTACTGTCACTGAAAGCATGCTGTTTTCTTTTGTGAACTCACTGACTCTTATTCCAAGAATTGGATTAGAGTTTAAGTCACAATATTTATCACACATCTGACCCTACCCACTTGAAGTAAGTAGGATGTCAAAAACTTTTCTGGTTTTCTTTTTTTTGTTTGTTTTTGTTTTTGCTTTTTTGCTCCTGACAACTGAGAGGACAAGACTTTTTTTTTTTTTTTAAAAAGGAATAGCTTTAATTTGATTAAAGTTCAAATTTGCTAACTATAAGGGGGCATGTGTTTTTGATTGGCGGATGGATTAACCAATAAGGGGACTTAACAGCTTCATAACTAACATTATGGGTGACATCCTATGGCTTTAACTCTTCCAGTCATAACATTTGTTGTGGTGATCACTAGTAGAAGCTGCCATCAGAAAAAGTAAAATATAATATAATGAATCATGAGCTGAGTCACACACATCTTAGTGGACCTGGATATCTAGAATAAAATCCTCTAATCTAGAGCAAAATATCCAGGTTTCAGTCGTATCAGCAACTTCTATAAATTTGACTGATAATCTTAATCTCCTAGAGGAAGACCACAGTGGAGGTTCATGGATGTAGTCAAGGAGGAAACGAGCCTCAAGTGGTCTTTTAAGGAACTGAAAGAGTTGTTACTTTTGGGTTTACTTCAAATTTGAGAACAAAATGTGGCGCTTTGTTTTCAAAAGCAATTTATTATAATAAAAAAGAAAGTTTTCTCTTCAAAGAGCTTCAGTTCATATGAGAGTCTAAAACCATTATCCTGTGAACATGCAGCTACCTTTCAAGATTAACCGTCATCTGCTTTTGCTTAGTTTTAAAAGGCAAACATTCAGAATTCCTAATTGCAAAATTGTTTTTAAACTATTTCCTAACAAAAATGTGTTATTAGTTTTACTATACCTTTGATTTATAGGTATTTGTGGGTTAAGCATGTTTATTTTATCTTGACCCAAACACAAATTCTTTAAAAAGCTTTAAACTGCAACATTTCAGCATAAACAAATGGCCAATTGCATTTTAAGCAAAATTATAAAATATTAAGTAAAGTGTCATTCTTGCAATATTAGCTGTTTTCTTTCAAACTTTTTTTTTTTTTTTCCTTTCTCGAGTTATAGGAAATGCTGCAGAATTTTAAGCAAAAGATGAGGATGCCATTAAAGTTGAGATAAGAGTTGGAAGTTTGGATATTTATACAAAAAGTCTAAAAGTGTTGAAGGTTCCTCAGGTCAGATAATAAAAGGATATAATTGCCACAGGCGGTCCAGACTTAGATCCTATTCTCTGCATTGTTACGTTTTTTTTTTTTTGTTTTTTTTTAACAGAGCAATAAAGTATTAAGTGGTTATCTCTGTCCAAAGATAACTCTGACCTTTAAATAATTCTGGGAAGAGAATACATCTATTTCTGGGTACTTTTCCTTCCTCTGTCCGGGGGAAACAAACTTTAATATAGCAGCAGAGAAGTCCAGTCATCTGACCTAAATGTCTCTAAGCCTGGTCTGTTTCTCCCCTGAATAGGCATAAAATGTTCTTTAATGCAACCATTATTAAAACCCAAATCCCAGAGGAATTGAAACATTTATTAGATTTAAATAAAAAAAAAAAGAAATTGTCATAAGATTTTATTTGTAATAGAATGTAGACAAAAATACAACTGATAAATCACCTTAATGACAGTGTTACTAGCAAAATACTGAATCAAAATGACTTCAGTTCACAAGTGAATTAGCTTTCTGATCTAAAGAGTCTGCCATACATTTTTGATACAACAGTGCTCCAGCACGTGTGCAGGCGGCTTCCAACGGCGAGTGGTGGTTTGCCAGGACGAGAACGGTTACCCCGCCAACAGCTGTGAGGACAGCAGCCGACCCAACGAGCAGCGGTCTTGTGAGTCGGGTCCATGTCCTCAGTGGGCCTACGGCAGCTGGGGAGAGGTGAGAGGAGCATCTCTTAAGCTGACATAAAACTCACTGTAGTTTTTGTCAATACTGTATTTTATACACTTTTAAATGGTCAGTAGGGCATGACATCTTAACACGTGAAACACACACAATCTGTCCTGCTGTCTGCAGTGCACTAAGCCATGTGGGGGTGGGATAAAGACGAGGCTGGTGGTGTGTCAGCGTCCAACCGGCGAACGTTTCAACGATCTGAGCTGCGAGATCCACGACAAGCCACCAGATCAAGAGCAGTGCAATACTCAGCCATGCCCTTCTAGCCCCCACTGGAGCACAGACCCATGGAGCTCGGTACGCTCATAAAACAATACTTTGTCTTTTAGTGTCACTCATATTTTAACACGTTGATCCTTACCAAGCAGTTGTAAAGAGGTGTTGTGGCTGTGGCGCCTCTGCTGTTCATCTAACAGTAGTACTTCCGGCTTGCTCATGGTGCAAGCGATTCCACAAAAATTCCTTCAGCCAGAACTTCTTGTCATTCACACTCAAACAGCAAAGATACACTCGCTAGCAATATGCCAAAAAAGTACATAACAATGTCATCCAGTGACAGTTGTGACCATAAGAGTATGCAAACAATTGTGTTGGTCCTAGCCACCATAAAACTGTTTATTAACTGTTTATTAGCTTTTTTTATTATCCAAGATCATTTTGTATTACCATCAAAGTTAGTCTGTAAAATACTGTTTTTGAAGATAATTTATTAAGATATTTTGTTCTTTTTTACCCCATGTATATAGCATTAACTAAACGTGTCTTATTTTGTGTTTTAGCTCTTTGTATTTGCACATTTAGCCAATCACTGTTTTAATGCAAATGCTGATGAATGTTTTTGTACATCAGGAATATACAGTAGGAAACCTGTTTATTATTATTTTTTTACTATCCAAAGAATGGCCTTGTCATCTTTGAACATAAGGTGATACTTAATGAACTACTAAAGCACCAGCTTACATAGGAGAACATCTGAACTGTGTACAACATATACACTCTCTGGGCCACTTTATTAAGTACACCTGTCAAACTGCTCATCAGAGCAAATTTCTAATCAGCCAATCACACGGCTGTAACTCATTGCATTTAGGTATAAAGACATGGTCAAGATGATTCACTGCAGTGCTGGAATCCTCTCAGAGTGGTTTCTTGAACATGACAGTGAGTTCACTGGACTCAAATGACCTCCAGTCACCAGATCTCAACCCAATAGATCACCGTTGGGATGTGGGAGATCGGCATCACAGATGAGCAGCCAGCAAATCTGCTGCAACTGTGTGATGCTAACACGTCTATATGGATCAAAATCTCTCTAAGGAATGTTTCCAGTACCTGGTTGCATCTATGCCACAAGGGATTAAAGCAGTTATGAAGGCAAAAGGGGTCGAGTACTAATAAGGTGTACCTATTAAAGTGGTTGGTGAGTGTATGTCTCTGTTGCATCTTTGAAATGGCTATTGCATCAAGAATTTAGCTCGTCTATAGGCACATGTGGTTTTTAGAGAAGTTACTAACCATACCGAGACGCTACCGTTTCTGTTGTTTCCCTTAGAATAATATTGACCCTTACAGCTAATTTAAGAACTGTAGAGTCAAGGATCTTTATATTTGTGCTAATTAGAGTTGGTAGCCATTGTGTTTCAGTTTGATTTTGGCCCACATTTCCTCAAAGTGGCCAGATTAGTTCTTTAAAAGTGTTCTGCCTCTAAGGTGCTCACTATGAATGTCAAATAGTCTTTCTGTAATTGTTTTATTTTGTACAGTTCGTTCTAGGAGTTATTATATCAGATCCTTCATGTTCCATTATACCTCACCTTGAACAAATACAACTCAGCTAACCTGTCAGCAGTGTTAACTTACACTTAAGTGGTGCTTTGGCCAAATAAGGGAGATCTGAGGTAAAAACATCTAAATCAGGGGTGTCCAAAATCAGTCCTTGAGGGCCGGTCGCCTTCTTGTTTTCCAACCATTGTTGGCCCAACACACATGATCCAGGTAATCAGCGGCAGATTACTGGAAAACCAGCAGGAGGCCGGCCCTCGACAACTGATTTTGGACAGTCCTGATCTAAATTGAATCACGGTTTGGGTTGGTGTGGCCTTTTTTTCTCATGGCACATTGCTTTTTTTGTCATTTTGTTTCTTTTCATGAGCAGTTAGTCCACTGATCCGATCGATCAGAAAGTGATGAACGTTTGATACCAAACTGTGTTTTGAATTGTCCATCGGATGCCTTGCTTAATCACATTCTTGAACATGTTACACAAGTTAACAGTGTTTTGCATTCTGAATTCTCATTTTGAGCCAACTTCATATGTCTACCTCAGTCTCTGTTATTATTGCCCCGTGTTGTACCTCCCTCCCGTGCAGTGGAGGGATTCTGGCTGGCTAAGATTAGTGTGAGTTAGTGAGTGCAGTTGATGGCCCTAAGCACAGATCTGGGATGTACATCACCTCCCACCTTGTTTTAATTGCCTCTGGAGGACAGTTTAAACTAATTTAGAATCTCTGCTTAGGAGCAATTTGCCTGCAGCCCACCCAGTTGACTCCTCCTGGTCGTAAATGTCTGTACTGACATGACACCTTATTTTAAGGGCCTGTTAACACAGCAGCGAGCACATTATTCACTACACATTATTTGCTAATGAGAACGATGGCGTGTAATGACTCCCACGTGTTTTTGTGAGGCTTCGTAAAATCCAATCCAGGTTAAATCAGTGAAAGTAGGACAGTGTCAGTTTTACTCTTCAGTGTGAGAACTCCACTAGTGTATAGTAGCAGTGCAAATATATAAATACATAAATGTATACAGGCTCCTGAAATAAGTGTACAATGTGTTTATTATCCATCAATGGCATTATTAGTCTGTGTCAAGCCTGTGTTTGTATATTTATGTAATTATCTGTATTTATTGTGCATTTATTTTTATGTTATGTCAATATTTAATTTTTTTATTGGATCTGTTGGATTTCTGTTTATTTACAGAAAAAGGTCATGATTAAAGTCAAGTAGAGGTACTATCAAAGGCTTTTATTTTTTATTTTTTCCATCTTACAAAACATTTATAACACATGAACTTATGTGATCCTGTAAACATGTCAGAACATAAATAATATACATGTTTGAAAAAACAAAAGAAAAAAAAAGGTATCCTTATTGTAGTGAATGCTTAAAGTGCTACTTGTTAAAAAAAAGTGAAACAGGAGAATGCCTTGAAAACTTTCTTTTTCCCAGCCAGTTGACTCGATGGGTTTTTTTTTCTGAATGAAAGCTCACAAATCACTGAGCAATAATCTTGTTATTGTATATAATCAGGGCCTCTGCTGTCGTTTTTTTTACAATGTGTCACTGGATTAAAAATGTATCCATCAAAGTGAATCCGTCATGTGTGAGAGGGCCTCAAAATACTTCATTGACTGTGCTCAGTCACTCATGATGAACAGCCAAGCTATTTCTGGGGTGCTTGGTGACGCATTCCCACCACTGAACTCACGAGCAGCCTTTGGCCCTTCCTCATAGCCCCCCTCATTGTGGCCTAATGGTATTTAATGACGATGTGCCACTGTGAATGTCAGTGATGGTGACTTGAATGAGGGGAGGTGTCAGCCATACAATGCAGCGGTTTATTGGTGGGTCAAAGGCCACGTTTGATCTCGGAAAGCCCCCCCTCCCGCACTGTTTCATCCTATCATCACACATGGACTTCTGGGAAAATGTCCGTGATCCGGGGTTTAAAGAAAAAGGAGCCGTTCAGCAGAATAGCTGGACACGGGGGCCACAGAGTGCACACAGCAGCTTTGATTTTGTGGCTGAATTTGTGTATTGATAAAAAATATATTTTAAAAAGCATAAAGCCTTGATTGTAGGAAGTGTCTGAACTACATACAATAGGTCTTGACGTGCATTTTTTTAGTTTTGAAGAGTTTGACTTCTTTTGTGTTTGTTGTAACTTTTAACATGTAAAATTTCATATTAGTAACTACAGAAATAACACACACTGAGCAACACAATCAGAAGATAGTTTATTCAGATTTGCACATCATTAAAAACATATATATTATTCCGTTTTTTTGTCTTAAAAACATTTTTTTTTCCACCTGATTTAGTCGACTCTCTTTCATTTATAAAGCTGTACATATATTAGCACCAGCTTCTCTCACGCGCCGCTCCTCCATGAATGAGGTTGAGAGGTCACAGCTCGTTTCAGTGTGGTCCCGGCGGTCCTTTCCCGGTCAGGACAGAGCCACACGGTCTGCCACGCACTCATTCAACTCTGGGCCTGTCGCTTCGCATCCATCCCTCCGTCCACCCCCTTTGATAATCCAAGCACCGTTGAGTCCGCCAGCCCTCCCTCCTGTGATGCAGATATGTGTGTGTGTGTGCGCACTGAATTAGCCTTTCAGTAACTCAGTGAACCCAGAGATAAGAAAAAACCTGCTTCCTGGTGAGCAGACACTGTTTGTGTGGCTCTTTGTCTTGTCCTAAAAAGATGCACAACGACCCAAATTACTGTCTACTTTTTTTTTTTTTTTTTACAAGTTACTCTCAAAGTCGTGACCTCAGCTTTCTATCATCTCCTCCTCTCCAGTGCTCAGCCTCCTGTGGAAGAGGTTTCAAATCCCGTAAAGTGAGCTGTGTGACCGGGTCAGGCCGTGCTGTCCTGGAGGAAAACTGCCAGCACTTGTCCCCCAAACCCAGCAAGCAAAGGCGCTGTCGAGGTGGACGATGCCCCAAGTGGAAGACAGGCAGCTGGGGAGAGGTGGGACTCTTTAACCCTGGAATATAACACTCCTTCATTCTCTGCTAGCACACCGCCAGACATGTCAGCGTTCTTTTGCTCACATTCTTCCCTTTTTTTTCTTTTTTTTTCTTACTAACCATCTTAAGTATGTGCATGTGTGTTAGCTTCTCACTTAAGGAGCATGCTTCAGTAGAGGTGGAAACTGTGCATGCTGTCAACATGCAAAGTGCTGGACGGACTCATCTCAAATCCAGTCTGAGTTTCTCCTTTCCTTTATATTTCCTCTTCCTCTGACCCTCACCTCTCTGTCCCTTTTATCCTCCCTTTCTCAGTGTTGCTTCTACAATAGGAACCACATGTCAGCATTTTCTTTCCCCCCCCTCACACATGACTGTGCCAGACAAAACCTCACAAAAAAGCACATGGGTGCTGTTCTTGTCTCCCTTTTACCTTCCCTTCCTCTGCTCTGCACGCCTCTTTTCTCCTCCTCTTCTTCAGTCCGAGCTGCCCCGAGCGCAGAGTCGCAGATGTGCTCCATATGTCAGAGGATGTGCTTAAAACCAGCTGTGGAGGAGGCAGTGTGCAAGCAGTAAATGACACTCATCGCCATTAATAAAAAATAAAAAAAAAGCAATGGCGATGTTACAGAAACTGTGAGGTTCATATGGAAAGTTTGAAGCATTGGAGTCTGCCCTATACATCAAAATCTGTGTTCTGTAAGAAAATTAAATTAAAAACACTATGACATAGAGTAAAGGACCAGATTGGAAAAAAGAAAAAAAAATAAAGATAAATTCATCAGTGCATGGCAAAGTTAAACTGAAACAATTGAAACATGCTAGAAAAAATATATGTGTTATATTACTTTTACATCTGGATGAATGAAATATGACTACATTTGAATTTATGTGAATTAAACTTTAGCACTATGTATTTTTTTATTTACCTTGACCCATTTAATATTTTGCATGGGATTTTATATACAAGCGTAAAAAAGATAAAATAATTAAAAAAAATACGTTAAACTCTTTTGAAATAGGTAACAATTGGACAAAATTGGTTTAAAATTTAAACAAAATAGAACGGTGTAATCTTATTATTAGGTCTTTTTAAGGGGAAAAAAAACTTTTGTAGAATATTTCAAATTCTAAGATAGAACTTTCTATTACTGCAATGTGTATTGTTGTAATGCTTCCACGCGGAGTAATAAAGTAGTACCTGTGCTGCTCTCAGTGTTCAGCTTCTTGCGGTGACGGCGTGCAGCAACGAGAGGTTTCCTGCCACGATGAGGGCCACCGGAGCCCGCTGGAGACCGGCTGCACTCAGCGCTCCCGACCGCCGTCCAGCCAGAGCTGCCGTGTCGCCGACTGTCCCTCTCGGTACCGGTGGAAGGAAGGGGAGTGGCAAACGGTAAGCGGACGTCAACGCCCACATGGGCGAACTACAGCGCTGGGGCGGCTCACCGCTCCTCCTCCTTACGCGGCTGCGGATGAATACGTGAAAGTGGAGCTCCTATGTTCTTTTTATTTTTAATTTTGTTATTTAAAAAAAGAAAAAAAAGAAGAGAAAATTGGATATTCATTTGTTCCCAAGATGACGCGTCTGTTGTAGAAATATTTAGTCACTTTTTTGTAATTTTGTTAACTAAAAATAAAAAAGTATGCATTGATAACTGGCATTTAGTTAATTGAACACTTACTATTATCATCAATTAAATGTTCTCGACTCATTCTTCATGGGGTTGCTCAATTTTTAGGACGATTAAGTTGCTTTAAAATGTTTCTTAAGTATGAAAAATACTTTTTTTTTTTACAGGAATTTAAATCCTGCAGAACTTTTTCATTTTAGACTGGCTCAACTAACAGCATAATAACAAATAAGAAAAGCATAAAAATTCCGGATTTCTCCAGAATGGACTGTGGTATTTATCTGTTTGCTAAAAACATGTAATTTATACCTTTAGTCTGCACTTTCATTTGAAAGTAATGAAACGTTTGTACAACAGTTGTTAAAGTCCCACTCTGATCATCTGTTGATCCATTTTCAAAGCACTCCCACTGGTCTTTTTACTACAATTATGTTGTTTAAGCCAAAATTTAAAAAAAAAATAATAATGTTGTTTTCTAGGGCATATTTAATGCAGAGTGGTAGGAATTTATCAGAAATATGCCTATAAGTTGTGAGCAGAAATGTTTACTGATATCCCATTATCCCTTTGTTTACACTTTACTGCTAGCTTACATACCCTTACATACGAGCATTACTGGAGCTATCCAGTTGTATAGTTTTGAGGCAGATGCCAGCTAAGATGAGGAAAACGAAGACATACGTGGATCTACTTGTCTGCAAGTGGATGCACCATTTCAGTTTTTAAAAGCGAGCTTTTTCAAACAGCATTTTTTTTATCATCTGCCCCTGATCCGTCATGATTTGAATGAAGAAATACTCAGAAAATGCAGTTTTAAGCTTAAATTTCTCCACATATATGTCTTCAATCATGACTTGAAAATGCTCCAAGAATTTGTTGATTACACCAAAAACACAGTTTTCATTGGAGTCTGTCTTTAAAGTTGGCTGTGCACAGAACAGGTCTTTGTTTTCAACAACACATCACTTCTCTGCCTTTTCTCATCTGCTGTTTTGACATTTGCTTCACTTTTGCGTCTGTGTGTGAAGCAAGTTGCCTGCTGCCTGAAGGAGGGAACAACAGGACCCCTCTGAGTGTGTGTTCTTCACTCATGCGTTGTTACGTCTCTTCCCTCCTCTGTGAAAACTAACTATTTCTCGCCTGTCGTCCCAACAGTGCAGCAAGTCATGCGGGACAGGTCACCGGCAACGAGCCTTGCAGTGTGTGGACCTTAACCAGCAGGAGGTCCACGAAATATACTGCGTCAATGAGATCAGACCTCCGAACATGGAAAGCTGCAACACTCATGCATGTGAATTAATCTGGATTACAGGGGAATGGACAGAGGTGAGCAACATGACCAGGGGTTCTTCAACAAAAGTCAGAGGAACAGTGGCCTCCATTAAAATGTCAACTTTCATTAGCTGTATCAGGAAGGACATTGTCTGGATGTTTGATGCCAAGGACTTCTTCTCTTCTCCAGTGCTCGGCCACCTGTGGTCGGGGTTACCGTCAGCGTCTGGTATACTGCAGCGAGGTACATTTGGAGAGCAACAACTATGAATACAGCCATCAGTCTCTGTCTAACTGCCCTGGATCCCCACCAGAGAGCTACTTGCCCTGCAACCTGATCCCATGCCCACCGACACAGGAGTGGAGGGTTGGAAACTGGGGAGAGGTGAGACAAAATGGCAAATGTATTCCTATTTTCCTTATTGTTGCATTATTGTCAATTTTACTAACTTTTTTTATGAGGTTTAGTGAAAACTGATTCTATTCATTTTGTAAATCTGGGAATAATGTGAAAGCAGTCAATAAAGACCCACTTTGATCATCATTTGAGCTATTGAGGTTGCATTCACACCGTCCTCTGCAATGGGCGTTCAAGCAACTACTTTTAATGAAATGTCCATGTAGACGAGTAAATCCATGTTTTGGGCTTCCCTGTTCAAAAACCTCACGTTCACTCATAGAAACACACATTTAAGCATAATAAAACCATCTTTGGGCTATATGTATAAAAGTCCAGTCCACTGAACTAGGTTGAACTATGACCAATCAGAGACTTGGATTTGGTAGTGACATATGGATCCCAACCGTTTGAGAATTGATAATGGAGGAGAAATTAATAGTTGCGGTTTGTGGCCGGCTGAAGCGAGATTTGCACCGCTTTGAGATTTTCCTTATGCAAAATGTGGACTGTGAATGTCGTGTAGCGACACTCCAGTGTGAACACCAGGGGCTAAACGTGTGTTAAAGATCGAGCGTTCAATGCGTTTCTGAACATGAATCACCTGCCCAGTGTGAAACATTGACTGTATTAGAAAACTGGACTGAGTGAGTATGACGTCATCCATAGAAAATGATTTTCATCTGGTTCCAGGGAAATTAAGACAATTCAATTGTCATTTTTCCGCGATACGATGCCGCCATGTGGAGTCAGCTGGATCTGTTTATCTCTCAACACAAGTCTATATATAGGATTTTGGCTTCTTGGAGGTACTTCCTATTTGGAACTCGAGGGGGGAGGGGTCACTCAGTCCTGTTCTCTTATACAATCAATGGGGTGAATGTAGCTTAAAAACTTTCCAACTGGTATTTAATTATAATTATGGTGTTTTTAGCCTAAATGTAAAAACAAAACATGGATTTAGTCGTCTACAATTAGATGCATCAGAATGGAGCACATCAGGGAGCTTGTGGCCTATCTGGTATATTTTCGTCGTCACAAATCAGCTGTTTTTCAAACAGTAATTTTATGTTCAATTTTCTTCATATAGTATGTCACTGTTTTCATCGGACTGGGTCTTTAAAAATTGAATGAAAGGATCTCACAGTGTTGTGGTTCTGTTCCTTTGTTGCAGTGCTCTGTGAGTTGTGGGGACGGAGTGATGGAGAGGATGGTGCATTGTGTATCTGGAGATGGTCAGGAGAGCAACAGATGCTCTGTGGATGCCATGCCAGAGGCCCAAAAGAAATGCAGAAAACCGAACTGTGAGTTCTCTCAGAATCCATGGGTCTTTTAGCAGCTGTTAAAAGCTTTCAGCATTAGTGACCAGTCCAATAAAGCCATCCATCAGGGATGACTAAAAAAACAGAGAGATTTGACATTGACTGATAAAGACAACCAAGTACGAGATTTAAGCTTGACTCTTCTGTTATTTCCATCCTTAGTATTGTTGGAAACATCAGAATATATTTTATCTTCTCAGTATTGTAATTCTTATGCAAAACCGTTTTTTCCCACTCTCCTCAAGGCCATTTGCCTTCTAGCTGTCTTGAGATCACACGAATGAAAGGGCCCCTCCCAGATGGCGAACACTTTCTCAGCGTTCAAGGAAAAGCTCTCAAGGTAAGACAGTACTTCACTGATACACAAAGAGCTGCTAGTGAAGCCTGAATAACTTTTTTCATAGAAGAATTTAGGTACTTCAACAAGTTGATTTTAAACTATCGAAACATGAAAACTTGTATCCACACAACAGGCTGTTCTGTTCTTCTTCTTATGAACACGGTTTTCAGAAATGTTGAGTAAAGCGTTTTGTTTTTTTCTCAATTTTGATTTCTACCTCTGCTGGAACCTTATTGTGTTCCCTCTAGCTCTCCTACTCATCCGCTTTTCCCTCTGTTCCCCCCTCTTCAGGTCTATTGTGCAGGAATGCAGACAGAGGCTCCGCAGGAATATATCACATTGACAACCGGCGAAGGGGAGAATTTCTCAGAGATCTTTGCCTTCAGGTAGACAGCTTACAAGACAGTTATGAGACCAGTTGGTTTTTATTTACTGAGGCCTTCAGCTCTGAGCTGGGCTTTTTTTTAGAATTGAGAACTTTTTATGAGCCTTATAAAAGTGAGCTTACAGTAGGTTCTTTGCTTTTACAGACTCAATGACCCCACGCAGTGTCCAGCCAATGGCTCCAGAAGAGAAGAGTGCGACTGTCGTAGGGACTACACCGCCGCCGGCTTCACCAGCTTCTCCAAGGTCCGCCTTGACCTGAGAAGGATGAACATCATCAGTGAGTGTGCAGACCCTCACACACCTGCAGCACTAACCAGGACCAGTTTTAGGTTTTCCTGTATTGATTTGATTGGATTCACCAGAGCCTGGATTGATTCGATTGTGATTTTTTTTTTGATCCTCTCAAATCAATTCAATTCACTTTTGAGTTTATCTGGTTTACACATTTCGACTCATTTGTTTAGAAATACATTAATAATCTATATTGAAGATATTCTTATTAATCTGATACAGTTCACATATTGTAAAATATATTAGTAAAATTATAATGAGATTGTTAATAGCATACAGTGTTACATGGATTCTCAAACGGAGAAGCTCCATCAATTGTTCTGCCTCTCCTGGAGGGCGTTTCAGTTTGGCCACTAGGTGGCAATCGTGCTATAGTATTACACTTTATTCCAAAGGAAGAAGAAAGTATGAGCAAAAAAATGAGTTTTAGACACCAAATAGTTACTTTAAAAAAATATTTCCTTGAAAGAGTTTGGATATTTCATGCCTGTTAGTAAATAAAGGTGTTCATTTAGTCAGCAACGTATGGTTAGATCGACTAAGGGTTAGCATTAGCCACCCTATGGGAAATCCCATTGTACATAAGCATCAACCTAGCAAAATTTAGCTTTATGTGTTCGATCAATTTCTACTTTTGTGGATCTATTAAGCTTAGATTGATTCAGATCAATCTTATCAACCCAGCTCTATTAGTTTTGTTGTGTTTTAATCATGTAAATCATCCCTCAAGATTTTTCTGAATAAAGCAATTTAACATTTAAAGGCTTCAAATGAATGACCTTAAATGGTTGCTAATTCACATTTGTTTTAGTGATTCAGGTTGTGTCATGTGCATTCTTAACTTTCCATTTGCTTTGTTGTGATGTTTAGCTGCAGACTGGCAGTTTGCTTCATCCCATGAGGGCAAGAATGTGCCTTTTGCTACAGCTGGTGACTGCTACAGCGCTGCTGGGTGTCCACAGGTGAGAAACACAACAGCAGCGTGTTTCTGCTGCATCTATTCTGCCTTTGACCGCAGTGCAGACAGTTTCCTTCATTAGATTTCAGGCTATGTCTCTATTAACTTTCACAATAACAGGACAGCTTCAAAACCTACTCTCATCCCCTTTTGATCCATTTTCAAAATATTAACGGTAGTATTAAAATCATAATAATGCAATTTTTAGGTAAAATCAAGAACATAGTTTCTGCAGTAGACCATTAGATATTTGCCTCTGGCATTAATTTTGCAATAAAAATGTATGTGAATACATTTGAATGAATGCAGAACCATTTAAAATGCTTTTTTCAGTTAAAATGTGGTCATGTCAGTATCATTTTTCTTTCCTTCAGGGTCGGTTTAGCATCAACCTGTCAGGGACGGGTCTAAAGCTTTCTGAGGGGATCTCATGGATTTCTCAAGGAAATTATGCAGTGATCAGCATACACAAATCACAGGTAACTCTTTACACACATCTATACAGTAGAGCCTTCAGAAAACCTCTCTGACCCGGACCGAAGGGCTGCTGTGTTTACAATTGGGGGGACAAAAGGAGAAATCTTTGATCCTCAGTCTGATAGTATGGTCAGATATCCCAGCTTGTTACTTCCTCTGTCAATCTTTTCATTGTCAGAGCCCCACGTTGGCTCCCGTTCAGGTCCACTTTGTTCTCCTTGCTGTGTTTTCTTGTGAAAATGCTGAAAAGGGCTCTTTTGTTGCTCTTTCAGGCATCCTCATCCCCCATCCCACCCCTGAACTTTAGAAATGTAGATCAGGCAGGAGAGTCCAGAAAAAGGAGACTATTCCATTACCGCTCACAGCCTGATAGTCAGCCAGTTTCCACTCTGGGAGGAGGTTTTAATCAGAACGTGAGTTCTCAGTTTGGACAACACTTCAGTGCAGATCAGACTTACTTACTGCATGCTGTGGCTTTATTGTTGTGAGATAAAGATCAGGGTTTAATAGTCTTATAGTTTTATAGTATATATTTTTTCTTCTAGATGTTTGTATGAAACTCAGTGTTTTGCTATTGATGGAGGAGAGACTCTTGAGCACCTGGAGTCTCTTTTTAGCTTCTAATTATCATCCTCCTCGATGTTCTTTTTTTTATTAGTCTCTATAAAAGAAACTAATGTCAAAGCCACTGTTAACAAACTGCTTGTAAATGGGATCTTCTTTACAGGTTGTACTAACAATGCAGGAGGAGCGCTTCTCTCATATACAGTATTCTCTCGTTCATCTCCTGGGATTCGGTCCATAAATAACCCTCAATAGGTGAAATCCTCCAAGTTGGGTTATAGATGTTCTAATGCAGTAAAACTCCTCACTACTCGCTTTATGCACTTTTCTCAGACAGACATGAACATTTTCACACTTTTCTCTTCTGTTTAAACTCTCAAAGTTCAAACGTTCATAGAAAAATAAGTCCAGTTGTATAGATTGAAAATTGAAAATGTATTTAACTCTGGCAAATTAAACATATTCTGTACAGGAGAGATCAACTGATAATGTCTCCAGCCAATAAGGGCTCAGAACAAAGTGTTCTGTAGTAAAAGAGAGAATGAGGGCTTGCAAAACTGCACTGAAAAAATCAGCAAAACATCAAAAGGTGAACTGTGACATTGTGAGGGGGCACTGTACTACATTTTTTTTCCTGGCTTTCACAAAAAGCTAAAGAAACTTTTATCTAATTCACATTAAATAAAAAACATTTCAGGTAAAGCTGTGTTTTCATTGTCGCCCCTTTCTCCTAAATCTACTTACTTTTACTTCTCTCTCGTCACAGAAAAATATTTCCATTTGAATTGAACATTTATAAAAATTAAAGGATAATATTCAAAATGCTTATTCTTTTTAAAAAATATTCTATTTTGTTTCTTTTTATGTTAAAGTAAAGCATTTTTACTATCCAAAAATTAAAATCCATAGTAAATTGAGATGGTTTTACCATTTGTGTCCACAGGATGGCAGCAGAGTATCAGGAACCTGTGGGGGTTACTGTGGTAAATGTACACCATCTTCTGATGGTGCTTTGCCTGTAACCATGGAATAGACTTGGAACCATCAGAAAGGTATGAGGGTTGATTTTGTTCAAAAGTTTGGATAGGATATACTTCCTAAACATCTTCCTTTTCCTGCTACCCCTTCAGTTTTGCCGAGTCATCTTCTGAACTGCAGAGTCATCCTCATCTGGGCTCATGTGCCTCCTTTTCTTTGGTGCTACAGTCAAGCCATCCTCCCTGTTTCTCCGTCTGTATAGTGTACATTAAATTTGTAAATAATGTAAATAGTCGGTCAAAATATAATTTATTGTAATCGCATATATATTTTTGTATTGTAATATAATTGAACAGTTCTCTTGTTAAAGCCAGTCTCCAGTTTTTACCTGAACATGTCTTCCTTTTTATAATGAAATAACGCTGCAATGATCACACTTAAATCTTTACTTTTTTTCTTTTAAATGGCGCTTTTGTTTTGTTAAAACCATGCAGTTTTTTTCTGTAGCAGAGAGGTGTCTCCAGTCACTGTTTCAGGTTTTGTTTCTAAATCTGTACGCAATATGTATTCTACCTTTTAAAATAGAAGATTTCAGGGTTTTTTTAACGTTTAGCAGCAGATCAAATAATCTGGTTCTGATGCAGAACCAGAGTATTAAATGACGCTGTTTGAAATGTGCAACACTGACCTGTGAGGACGTCCCTCACACATTCATATGCAATAAGGAAAAATGCAAAAGATAGGAGAGAAGATGTCAGAGACTAAAGCCGCTCTGCACGTCTTTCCGCTTGCTTAAAGTGCCATTAGCCTTTAGCTCCTGAACGTCCAGCTAAATATAGTTTCTCAATTGTTGACAAGGTGAAATGAAAAGGTCAGACTCTGGAGACACCTCTCCACCTGCTGAGCTCAGCAGCCCTGCAGGCTCTAGTCCAGGGGAGGGCAAACTTTTGACACATAGGCCACAAATGCCTCGTTTCCACTGAGCGGTCCAGACTGGACCGGTACAGTATTATTGAGTGTTTCCATTATAAAATAGCCCATTAAGCCACACAGATTCCTGCCATTTTGGACCACCGTTGGTTGTAGGTCCATAGAGAAATGGAAAGGACTAGTTTGGGCGGAGCTATACGATGAAATCTGTTGATTGGTAGAAAAGTTTTCGACAACAGCAAGCGTCCGACCAGCAATTTTTCCAACCCAAGATCTAAACCGAAAGTTTTGTCCTCTTTTCCCCTGTATTCTTCTTTGCCTGCAAAGTATTGCCCCCTTATTGGCGGGGGTTGGAGACCCGACACATGCTGAATCCATGAATACAGAGTACCATAATCCAAATATTAAAAAAAGATGGTTGATGCCATTCCCTTTCTCAGTAGCCGCATCGTTATGACGCACAGCTACGTCATCGGTCTACACCCCACGTGTGTCTTGATGGTCCGACTCTCAATGGAAACATGGAAACACTTGAATTCCATTCTAAACCAGCCAGGAGCGGACCGGTCCGGTCTGGACCGCTCAGTGGAAACAAGGCAAAAGGGTTCCACAATTTGACAAAAGGGTCGGATCGGGACCGTATGATTGTATGATATGAAATAACATGGAATCTGGATGAAAACACACTTTAACTTTGATTGAAAATTAATTTTTAAACAGGTTTTATTTAAAACTCTTGAATTTTAATCTCATTTTAGTGCCAATTGCCCCAATATCCTTCAGGGGAAAAACGTAAACTTATAGAAATGCTGCGTTCATGTGTTGGTAGAATGATCAGGAAAAATGACTGTCCAAGTTGAAAAACGCTCATAAACGTCAGAAAAACATCAGAATTACAGAGAAAAAAAACGAAAAAGGATTATAAATATGGTTAAGAGTTTGCCCACCTCTCCTCTAGTCTGTCCAGATGCTGCGTGTGAAGCGGCGCTCCTTCCACCTCATTATTTTTGATCACAACAGTCTGTCCAAACTGTACTTTTATCGATCTCCTGTTTAGACGACATGTTGATCTGTGTAAAGATATCAGGGTACGTTTTGTTTTTTTGTTTTTGCTTTCTCAGCCTCTGTTGTACAGTAGTACTGTGTGTTCCTCCCGTCAGCTTCCAGCTTCCAAAATGTGCCCTAAAAAGAAGCAGAGTTTCCGTCTATCTCCGGCGGACAGCTGATTGAGACGCCATACTTGCTGTTGTGAATCGTGCAGCTCGGTGCTATTTCAGCGCCTCAAACGATGAGGCGCACACGTCCGCATTTTTAGTCTGCAGCAACACAACAGGAGGGGGGCAAGCACACATTCTGAAGGTCACAACTGACAAATGCACTTCTCATGATGAATGTCAGAATGTAGTTCAGCCGACAGAGTTCTCAGGTTTCACAACAAAGGGATCATGTTATTTAAGCCTATTTAACTCGTTTTCTACACCTGCCACGTGTTTATCTTGATCCATTTATCGAAGCATTTAACAATGTCTTTCTATCATTCTATACTGTATGTGCAAATATTTATTTTACCTTGTGAATGTACAGAAGTCTCGCCCATGAATGATTACCATTCAGTGTTTTTCTGAAATGAAGCGGCATGTCCTACACACATTTATTTATGTATCCCGTGTATTTGCATCAAATGTATCTGCAGAGTTGAGGGCTGCTACAGCAGAAAGCCCGATTCATGTTTGAGGCCCATGATTGCAGCAATAAAAGTGCCCTTCACGAGCCACGCGTGTCTCTTTACTGCAATAAATCAGCGCTGCAGTCGTTCGTCCTTCTCTGTAATCCTGGATGTCAGGAGAAATCATGAAAAGATGATTGTCCAGTTAATGTTTGGACCATAAAAACAGTCCTCACTGCCCCATTGTGTGATTGTCAATCTGGACTTCACAGCGTTGCAGGAGTCTGGCCTCGCTGGATGTGTTTCATGGAACTAATCGGTTTTTATCTGGACTGGCTGGTGAAGTAATTGGTGATCCACCAGGTGTCAGCACTCTTTTATGGAATGTAAAATGATTTATAGTGGCAAAAAAATAACTTTACAGTTGTATTTATCTCTTAGCATCAAACATTTAAACCACAATCTATTACATGTATCACAACCTAATTGCTTGTTATGCAATTATTTAAACATATAATTATACACTTTTTGTCCCCAAGAGACAATTTCTAAAAGAGAAAAAAACTGTTGCTCTTTGTAAAGATACAAAAATAAATTCACAAACTTAATACTTTCAATGAATAAAAATGCATTTGTCAGGATCAGGCTGACCTGTTTCTAAATGAGCTTTAAGGATCCAAACTTCATAAGTTTTGGACCTTAAATCTATGTTTATCAGTTGCATCATGGGGGGAAATTTCCAGAAGATTTCAAAATAAATTGATAATTGAAAAAATTGGAAACAGTCAAAGCAAAATCTGGAATATTTCTGAATGGAATCATGGATACTCTTGCCATCCATCCATCATGGAGTCCTAGTTACATATACCCCCTGAACAGGTCACCATACACTTACACACTCACATGCACACCTAGGGCCAATTTATTAACCTATGAAGCATGTTTATGGACTGTGGGAGGAAAAATACGTGATGAGGAGAACATGCAAGCCCGATTTGAACCAGGGCCTTCTCACTGTGAGGTGAGGACGCTAACCACTATACCATCATGCGGCTCCTGTTACTATTTACAGGTCAAAATTAAAAAAGAAATAAATAAAGAATTGTTGCTGAATTCCTATATTTTCTTTTCTTTATGTGGTTTTGTCTCCAAGGTGTTTCTTCTTAGGATCTTCAAGATCCCAACAACCTCCAGGTTAGCGGAGTCTGCTTCATGCCGGTGTCCAGCAGCTATAGTCTGAATCTCACTCATCCCACAGACTTTCTCACAAGGATTAGACTGACTAAGCTCTGAAGTCTTAACTGGTCTACATATTCACACCTCTGCATGTCATGCTCACTACCACGCCACTAACTTTAACTTTAATCTAAATCCACCGTGAAGATCTTCTTTTAAGTCACAGACAATAGGTTTGTTTGACTGAAAATTTGCTGCAGCTCAGACTCTGTCTTCACTGAATCTTTCTAAGGCTAAAGAAATACACACACATATGTACATATATATATGTATTGCCAAAAGTGTGGATTTACAGGAATGAGGAGTTATAATGTTTCCAGGGTCACCTCCTGTCATTCCTGAAGGGAAGCTAGACTGACTTTGACATAATAAGGTTCAGACTTGAGCCTCACGATCCCAGGATTCTAGGATTCTATGATTCTGAGGCCTGTGGTTCTAGTTTCTGTGTGGGGAATGAGGGCTTTTGAAAACACATTTCCATTAGATTTGTGTTTTATAATGTGATCGTTTGACCCCAGTTTTTGGAGTTCGACAAGAATATTTTCACTTTTCATCCTTTGGGATCACAGTTTCTAACATCAGTTTTGATGCTTTTGATTTTATGCAGCAGCTTGATTGATGCCTTCAAAGTCCAACAGGGGGTCGTATTACTGTACTATCAAAGGTTGATTTTCTTTTTGGACAAAAAGCAATAAGGAGCATTTCTATGTGCACATATGTATGTTGTGGAATGAAAGAAAAGTGGTTAATTCCTGTGCAAAACAATATTTTTAAAGGAGATTTTATCATTCTTTTCTTTTTATTAAAAAGCCATCATTCTATTGGCTGTCAGGAGGGTGCGGGGTGGAGCTGTGCGCCAGAGAGGCGCAGCTTCATTAATGAAGGAGGTCATTGGGACAGGATCAGAGCCTGTACTTTACGCTTTTGCATAACATATATGATCATATATATTTAAAGTTGGTATTATTAAATTAAAATAAACTTCGCTGAGGAATTCCTTTTTCTCTTTCTTGAAACGAGCGCGCACCGGCTCCAGTTTTCTCCTTGGAGCCACTTTTACGCGCACACAAACCCTGCAGCTGCGTGTTTTCAAGCTTCATCTGGTCATGTTCAGACGAGGTTCCAAGAAGAGAGACTCCAACAGATCGGTAACCAGGCGACTAAATTATTGATTTCTTCCTTTAATGTACAGAATTTATGGTTGTTTTCTTTTTTACGCGCGCATTTATATCCAAAATTGCGCACGCGGCGTCTTCCTTCTTTACTGTTTCTTGTCGTTTCTTGTTTTTGCTGCCCTGTGGGGCACTGTGGCACTATGATAAATTCTCTATTGGAAAATGGTTTTGTGCATAGAAGCCAAAGTTTAACTGGCAGGATTAGGAATTTTAGGCACCTTTGTCTGTTTGTTATTCCAAGCTGAACCCCGCAGAGGAGGTGGAGAGAGGACAGCGCTGCATCACCTGCAGAGACCAGTGTCCAGGCTTCTCCCTGCACAGATGGAGGTACAGCATCACTAATACCAAGCTAACTTTCCACACTTGCTCATTTGCTGCACTGGCATTTCACCAGCTGTTCAAGCTGGTTGGCAAGTGTTGCCAAAGTATTTGCTCCTTATAAAGCAACTCTCTGAGTTTCCTCTTCAAGTGGAAGGGGCATTCAGCAGGAACCCCTTTCAGGCGCCAGGATCTTTGAGTGGAATCATCTGTGCGTGATACTGAGAAGAGGCATTGTTCTGCCTCTCTGTGCTTTCAAATACCAGCTCTGACTTTGGAGACGAGTCCTGCTGCATCCAAACCTTCCTGCTGGCTCACAGAGATGAGAATCTGTTGGTGCAGTGAAGCCAACTGTACGCGGCACAGTCTGACATGGGGTCTGGCTGTGAGCTACAGGTGGTTTGGCTTAGAGTGTGAACGAGTGTGACTAATGTGTGTAACTCTGTAGTGGGAATGCAGCACAGAGAAGCACACAAGTGCTGTAGGACTAATAGTTTATCAGAGATGCTTACCTGCTGGTATTGACAACAAACTGAAAAAATAGTCTGATATACATTCAAGTTTTTATTTTAAATATTTATTTAAGCAGCTCTAGTGTTGTGTCACTTCGCTTTGAGTCCACTGCAAATGTTTGCAGTAGTTTGAGAAAAAGAATAATTAACCGGGCTGTAGCTTCCTGTTGAAGGTTAACATGGCAACTAGGATCTGCAGGACTTTTTCTTTCTCCTGGTATCCTCAATAGAAAGGGAGGGTCGGACCCGTAAATCCTCTCAGTTGCCTTCGCTCTAAGGTAAACTATTAGAGGGTTAACGGTGAGCCCAGGAATGCAGCCTTAACCATGTTTGTCTACTTAGTCCCGCAATAAAAACCAAACTTTTGTCTCCATCAGCCCGTTGAATCAAGTTTTAGTGGGCTTAAAAAACCCTCCAAAGGTTTTATTGGGCATTTAATTTAAGCTTTGCTTTCTTAGAATATTGGGTTTTTTTTCCCCCAGAAAGAAAATAATTGTTTCCAATCTAAATTTACAAGGCATGGTATTAATGTTGTTTTTGTGGAATGCAGCAGGCTTAGAATGACCCTGAGATCAGACGATGAAGGAGCCACACTGATTCCTCTGGTCCCATAACAGAATAACAGATGCACTCTGACTGTTGACTAAAAGCAGCTGCACACTCTGGATGTCTAATCTGAAAGATTCCTAGAATAAAGGAAACTTTAATTAGGAGAGATCTTAGGAATGCAAATAAAGATTTATCCGGGATACAAAATGTCCTTATAGTCTTTTGGCGGTTAGGGTCTGGACAGATGACGTCTTTATACTGGTGGGATAAGCTTGGACCAGATATATCAAAACCCCAGAGCCTAGACACTGATGGTGGTGGAAGCCGGTCCACGCATCCATAACTGGGTTAAGGTTAAGGTTAGGGTTAGGATAGCGGTGCAGTCCACATCCTGGTACCTGACCAACTGATTTGGAGGTTAGGGACCCCTGATTTAATTGGAACAGCCAGCATGTCTAAAAACCACGAGTTGGTGACACCCAAAACGTACATTTTTGATGCAAAGGGTCCGTGACCAAAAGTCAACATTTGACAAGTTGGGAATGAGAATGTGTTGCAATATGTTACCAGCGCAAGATAACGATCTGGAGGGATTGTTATAATCACCCAGAGGGCCGGATCTGGCCCCTGGGCCTTGACTTTGACACATGTGGTGTAGAGTGACTCAAAGTTATACCAAAGCTTCACTCTGTGATCCCTTTGATGATTTACATATAAAAATAATAGATGAGCTGTTCTTTTTGAAAGAGAGGTTTAAAGATGGAGATGTTGGCTGATGTCATCAAAGTTGATAGTTGTTTTAAAGCAACCAGATCAATGGTTTATAACATAAACAACACAAGCAGACAAATATTGTATTAATTAAAAAAGAAGACATTTGACTTATTGGATTTCATTTATTGCAATAACTTAACAGATGATCTAATTTTCATCTTGTCATGCACTTTTTGGCACATTGCTTTATTCTTGCTCCTCAAAACTTAATTGTTAAAATTATTTTTTGGTTCATCCAAACTACTCATGATATCAGTGAGTCAAGCAGTAAAGAATTCAATCTTCTATAGTTTTTACAGAACCAATGGTTGTGTAGTGTTGTCTTTCTCCTGGACAAAGAGGTTTGTCTCAGTGTGGCTCATCATTCCTGATCCTGCTGCTGGTTTTGTGGTTGCCGTGGCTTCCAGTCCTGACACTTTTCTCTATAACCTTTGGGCTTATAAAAACGAATACAAACAAAAAAATAAAATATGAGTACAGGTCACATTTTGCTGAGGGGAAGATTTGTGTTCTTCATGACTTAGAAATATTGTAGTTCGGATTTTGCCCAAAAGTTATCCGAATTGCTTCCCTATCCCAATGGCTTCTCCCTATCCCTACACTTACCCCTCCAAGTGGAGAGATATGGAAAACATAGTGTCTCCATAAATATGTAAATGGTGAGGTCATAATATCACCCTCGTCTGCAAGCAGTTTGAAGGTTCTTCTCTCAGGTTTCAGTTCTAGATTTGGTTGCATGTGTGGGAGTCACTCTGCTGTCACAGCCAGAAGTTTTAGAATGTTTTTATGTATTTATTGAGTTAAAACTTACGTTGGTTTATAGATTTTTTTTCTTTACATCAAATAAGTGGATTCTTAATGCATACGTTGCTCCTTCTACCATATCTGCTGTCTCTTTTTGCTGCATGTAGAGGCCTCACATGCTGACAACCAGCCTGCGCTGCAGACTGTTCTTCTCTTGTAAGCAGGCCAAGTGTGTTGAGGCATTTCCCATTCATGGTGTAAAGAGGAGGCAGTGTGGCGTTGTGTATTTAACGTCACCCTGGGCTACCAAAACATAACCCTGAAGAATTTGTTCAGTGTGAACACTAAACCAAACAGTCCAACCGTTAAAGAGAAGATCCAGGACATCGGAGCGTCTGTGGCTCTTTGGAGGGTGGAAGTTTTTTTCTTTTGCAGATCTAAAATGTGCAAAAAAGAGTTTTCATGTATGTGTTTGAGTGCATGTGTAACTCAGTAACTGCAACACAAGGAGATTCTCTCATTACAACACACTGTTACTGAATTATTAATGTTTGCCTTTAGTTTTATTGATTCTCTGTGTGCTAATGAGCCTCATTACCAGCCGTCTTAACATGCAGGCCGAGTGTAACAGGGTTACCTGATCGGTGAGATCGCATGACCCTTTTTTTCTCTGTGCTTCATCTGATGTATAGCCTGACAGTTACATATGATCTGACATCAAGACTATAAATGAACTCAAATCTTATTGGTTACAGTTTTCAGCTCAACATTAAAAGAAAATTGAGTCAAAGGTTTTTTTTTATTTTAGACTTTGACTGAAGGTTTAAAACTGTGTCCTTGTTTGCAGCTTTTTGCTGCTGTAGCTGTTTGGAAACCGAGAAAAGAGCAGAAGAAAAGATGCTAACAGTGAAGGAACGAGGGTGGAGTTTTAACTTAGTCTTGAATGAGTCGCTGACGTCTGTCCCCTCGGTAACCTATTTTAATCTACATAACACAGGGTGGCCCCACTATTCACTGTGTTAACAAGACCTCCCTGCAAATAAAACTGTCAGGGAGCCGAGGCGGATGAATGGGTTCACGCTGTCGCAGGAGAGAGGAGGAGAGCAGGCTGGAGGAAAAAAAGCCATCGCTGGTTAGTGACGGACAATAGACGTCAACTTGATTTATCGGGATGCTCTGTGTATCGACTTGGAGATGATAAACCTCCTTTCCTGGCAGTTTTCACTGTCCGACCCACTTTGCTTTGGTTGTTGTTGTTGAAAGCTGAACTTAAGTGGGACGATTGTCAAAGAAATCCTGAACGGTGTTTGTGAAGTTTGTTCTTGGAGTCGAGATCAGGCTTGTTTTGAAGAGATCTGTTTGGATAAATGAGTCAAAAATTCTTACATTTGGAAATTTTCTTTTAAGAATTTTCCTAGAAAATAATTATTATACTGTATCAAGGAAAAAGATTCTAGGGTGGGCAAACTTTAAGACTTATGGGTCACAACGGGCTCTAAAATTTGACAGAAGTAGATGCCTGGAGTGTTTTTGTAATCCACCACACAAGAGAAAGAAAAAACATTGAATCTGGATGAAAACTCAGATTTAATCTGATTGAAAATTGCTTTAAAACAGAACATTTTTGAGTTTGTATTTCAAAATGTATGGCTTTTGTTCTCATTTCAGAGCCAATTGTAGTGATGGGTTGATGTCCCGGGGAAAAACACAAACTTACAGAAATGCTGTGTTCGTGTGCCGTTTGAAAGATCAGGAAAAGGGTTGACCAACCTAAAAAACACACATAAACAGGAAAACAACAAATCTTCCAACGCCACATGAATCCTAAGTTGCAGATGTTACAGACTATTCAAGGCAAGGACAAACCCACTCAAAAAACAGTTTTTATCCAACTTCGCTCACTATTCTCTATGCTGCTATGAAATGAAATGCACTTTATGATAATTCATGTAATGACAGAGAATGTGTGTGAATGAAAGTCTGTTTGTGTGATCATCTGTATGTATGCAAATGTTTTATGGCTTGTATTTATTGCTCATTTTATTCTGGTTTGATTACTTATTTTATGACTGTGTTTTTGTGATATGACTATTTATTACCTGTTTTATCTTATTATTTTACCTATTTTACTTTATTCTTAAGCTCTTTGGTATAAATAATAATTTTATTCCTTTAGAAACAGTATGGATGGGGAAGACCAGTGAGCACTTTAAATTTCATTGTACATGTGTCAATAACTATAATAAATCTATTCTATTCTATCCTATTCTACTCTACTCTACTCTACTCTTGCTGCACCTATAGACATAGGTGTTTGTTGTGTACCATCTAGGACTAACCAGAAATACAGGGAAAATAAAACATTATTAAGGATTATATATGTATAATCTATTTGAGTTTGGTGGGGCAGACTAAATAGTTAAATGGTCCACATATGGCCCCCAGGCCATTGTTTACCCACCCCTGGATTAAGATGAGGTTTCTTAAATTAAGATTATTTTGCTATTACAAACTTATCGCTCAACACAGTGAAGAACCACAGTTTGTTCCAACTGATGACTTTCTTCTTCTTTGTCCACGAAGTCACTCAGTCACCATCAAACTAACACACAAAAAAATAACTAAAATACAAACTACGACATGAAATTACATAAACAAAAAATAAAAACATGTATTTAACAAAAAAAAGAAAGAAAGCAAACGTATTTATACAGCGTCATGACTGTTTTCTTCTCAATCTCTTATGCGATATGGAATTCCACAAGTGGCGTTATAACAAAAGTTTCCTCAGTGCAACAGTTTTAAACTAATGCTCCGCCCCTCAGAAATATACACAAATAAAATACATAAATATGTCAAATAAGAAATATACAGACAAATGAATTACAATTGCTGACACTTTCATTGTTTCAATTCAAACTTCATTAATAAGATTATTTTCCCACTTGACAGAGAAGAATTGTTTCTTGGAATAATGGTCTTTTTACTCTCTTAAGATCCAGTTTTTGCTGTGAGGGTCATGTGACAAATGACCAGAAGGCTCATCTCTAACATATAGGTTCTGTAATACACAGCATATACACTGCCCATCCATCTTTAGAATGTGCGGTCTGCACTTCCAACAGTTAATTATCAATTAATAGCAACGATTAGATTTGAGTTGAACAAGATTATGGTCACAAAGACGAGGTGTTTGCATGTGGAACTGACTGAGATCCTCAGAGGACAGACAGGACACTCTGAGGAGGCTGCAGATGAATTCCTGCAGTCTTTCTTATTTCCTTTCTTCAAGTGAGAGTTAAAAACAGTGAAGGACACTTCTGCAGACAGCCAGCGCCTCGCTCTAACAGGCTGCCTGACATGTCATTTTAAATCCACGTATCGTTCTTCTGCCAAGAAACCGCATGCTTCTGAGCGGATCATTCTACACTGTTGTGTTTGATTTGGCACAACACGTTTAGAGTTGGATGTAATGCAGTCTGAGGCTGCAGCTGCAGAGCAACTGCTCCTCATCTGGTTTACATTCAGCTTTGCATGCTGCCAGTGTGTTTGTTGTAAGTGTTTGGGGGCTGTTAAGATGCAACAACAGGTGGTGTCATTTCAGCCACCAGGTGGGTCCTGGTGGGCGAAACCGGAGAGCCCGGGAGGTGTTGGGTTTCTGAACCGCTCCGTGCTAGTAATGGTTCCGGTAACTTTGTGTTATGACTGCTGCAGGACTGCTGTGTGTTTATCTGCTGAGGTCATGCCAGTTGTGTCACGCTGGTCCTGCTGGATTTCACAGAAATGCTCTCAGTTGTTTTGGGGATGAAGAAGTTCTTCATGGCGTCCCGGATGAAACTGGAGATTCTTTGTTTTATTTTCCAGACTTATGCATTGAACAGTAAACTTTATGGTTTAGGATTCTGTAGTTTAATACTATTGTGTTTTTTTTTTTTTTGAGGACATTGGCACAAGAATTCTTTTTTTGGTGACATCCTAAAATTATTTCTTGATTCTCAGCACTTGCTTTGTGGAGGTGGATCATCCACCAGCAGGAGGCGTCAAAGTAGCACTGTGAGGGCTGCTGAGACTTTCCTCTGATAAACTGTTATCCTTTCACCCCTGCACACAGTAACATGTTAGGTTTGGTTTCAAGCTTTATGGAAATTTGTCTTTTTTAACTTTATTATTATGTTTATGTGTTAACCTCCTGACACTATTAATGCCAATGTGTCCTCTATAGAGAACATTTCTAAACCTGAATATCTCCCAGCCACTGAAAAATTCCTCCGTATATACAGGGGGCATTTGGGCCTTTTCAATCATACCAAATGTGAAGGGGCGGGGCTTTGGTAATTTTTGTTTTTGGTGAATCAAAACATTTTTGACAGAACAATTTCATTTTCCTGGTAGTCAGGAGGTTAATGGTCCCTACAGGCATCCTATGATTTATTAGTGTGTTTATGAACAAACTAAAGCAAAAAATTTAAAAAAAGGATGAAGTGTGAACAGTGTTGCCAGATAATGTCACAATCTTCCAGCCCAAAAGTCATCTGAAAACCGCCAGACCCCCCCCCAAAAAATAAGACAGCCTTTTCTGTGGCTGCTGATCACGGGGCAATTTGCTTGACTGATTTCAACAGGTGATTAGTTTAAATATGTTTTAATAAGAATTAAAAAAACACCAATTTGACATCAAAACCGACTAAATTATGTCCACTCGCCCACAGCAAATTTTCCCTGCAATATCAAAATTTCCCAATTGGGGGAAAAACTGCCCGATCTGGCAACACTGGGAAAGAATTAATAAAATTGCTTTCAAATTTATAGATAAAAAGATCAGATGAAAACCATTACTTATTAAATTATATAAAATATATATATATATATATATATTTTTTTTAATCATCCATCCATTTCTTATCCTGCCATATATTTTTTGGGGATGCTGGAGCCTATCCCTTATATTAACCAATAAAAGAAAAACATATATTTTTAAATGATAAATTACAAAAATCTGTTGCAATAAAATTGTCATTCTCCTTCAAACTGAGAAATAAACTGAAAAGATCTAATCTCTGTATACAAAGAGTTTAGACGTGTTGTTTTTCAGTCCGTATCATTTCTCCAGTCCCCCGAGTCTGTTGTTTTAGTTTACACTCCGCCCTTATCAAGGTCATCTGGAACAGGTGCTCCTGCATTCGGATTTAGATTGATGGCTATCAAAAAGGTTGTCTGGGACTCACACATCAACCCCCCCCCCAAATGAATCCAACCGCCCTGACATATGCTCATGAATACATTAATTTTTTCCCCTGTTGTCTTTCAAAAATGTTAGAGAATTGGATGAGTGGGATCAATCTGGCTGCTCAACAGGAGTGATATCATTATGTAAACAATAACATTTCCTGAGAAAAATTAAATACTGGAAACATATTTTTCCTGCACCGTTCTTCACACTTAAAAATATCTATAATTTTCCCAGACTTGCACACAAGTGATGCTAATTCCCCCCAGATCTTTTGTCCTGCTGCTGATCCGTGCCCTAATGATTCCTCGGTGTGATAAAGTGCCTTTGAACTGTCAGAGATAATAAAAGGAGGCCGGCTGCAGACTGTCGGATGCACAGAGTTGATATTTACCATGCTCAGGCCTGCAATCCCAGCCCACACTCTTTGATTCAGGAGTTAATTCATGTTATGCTGACTGTTCCCCCGCTGGGTTACAGTTCACTTGCACTTTGTTCAGGCTGACTGCAGCCACCTGAGATTGTTCTGTAAAGCCGGGGATACTTTTAAAACCCAGCTTTGAGGAAAGGCGCCCACTAATACATAGTTTGAGATGTCCGTTGATGTTGATTGAAGCATTTGACTCAAGCATCGGTCTTACATATTGTTAATCCATCATCTTTCTTCATTCTCGACCACCCACACACAGTTACAGCTCTGGCCTGTATGGTCGAGACACAACTTGCTTATTTCTTTTAAAATTCCCATTCCAAGGGATCTTAATCATATTTTACACAGTACGCTTTTATTGTAAAGACGTGCTACCAGGGATCCCAGCTGCACAGAATTATACAAGGCTTGGAAAATCAGAGTGTTTTTGTTCAGTGGAGATGCACACGATGCCATCCCATATCCCACTGTGTTTGGGTTACACCCACCAAGTGGTGAAAAGACTCCATGTCATTCCAGGGTGGAGACAAAGAACACACAGAGGAAAAATGGTGGAAAAATGATTCAGCTATAAGTCAAGGTCGTCCTCTGACAAACTCATAGAGGATTACATGGAAAGTGTGTGGCTTTAGTTAACAGACATGGCAGAAATTCTCATTTAGGAGAGCATAAATGTGGGATGGTTCATGTAAAAAAAAAACAAAATGAAAGCGCTATATTTTAGCATCTCTTGGTTGCAAGTCGTGTATTATTTGTGGTAGCAGTAGCAAGATTGCAGTACGTAGTTTAAATAAATATGTTTGTTTTGAGACATTTTATTCATTTTCTACTTTAAAAGTACGTTACAAAATAAGAAACAAGGCTGCCTAAACTAAGATAAATGGTTACCTTAATTGTCTACAGACATGCTAAATCAATCCTCTTTCAGCTTGAAGTATTTAACGAATCACAAAGAGCCCCTTCTATGTTGGATCTCCGCCTCCTATGTGATTCATTAAGTTGACTTAAAGCTATTGCAGTGAAATGAAATGATGTTTTAGTTCAGGTATCGCGATTTTGATCACTAATATCACAAGTTTTCCTCATTTTGTCTATATTTACTAGTGTATTATCTTTGATTTTTATCTTTTCACTGTTTAGCTGTTGTTTTTATTGTTTTTTGAGTTTTTTAATTTACGGCACCTTGTTTGACTGAGGTCATTTTAAGGTGCCATATAAATGAATAAACTTAAACATCAACTGCACTTTTTGACGTTTTCTGTGTTGGTACATTTTAAAAAATTATTTTAGATTTTCGACTTGTAGGAAGGTTGTTTGTATTCCGTCCAGATATAAGGTTCTTCTGTTTTTGCAGCATCATGATCTAAGAGATTTGACTGTCTTTTATGAAGGAGAACCTGCAATTATGATCCTTAGGTTCAATCGGTGTTGAACTATTTTGCTGCACAGCTGTTCACCGGCAGCCTGTCGCTGCTGCTGACCCCGCCTCTTCCTAAATCCACCTCCTCATCTTCAAGAGTGCATCCCGGTTTGCCGTGTTCGACGCTTCAAAGCGCTCTTTGATTCTCCTCACCTCGTGCTTCATCACCACCCCCTTCCTCCGTCCTCTTTCTGCTCAGCCACCTGTTCTCTTTTGTGCAGAAGAAAAAGAACCAATCACAGATTTGCTATAGAGTGTTTAAGTTTTTCATTTTTTTTTGTCTGTGATTTGTTAAAATCACAGACTTGTTGTCATTCTCCAGTAGAGGTCAGGGTTGCACAACCATCCTCACCTGTTTATCAGGTTCTCCTAAAATGTTTTGATACTGCTAAAGTACAAGAATGCTGATGTCTCCTCCTTATCGTCCGATTACTGTAATGACTTTTAATGACCCTCAAAGCCCAGTGGGACCCAGAGCTTCATCTGTCTGTGTTAGATGTTTGGATTGGTGTATTGACGGTGCAGTCCTAATGATGACTAGCCGGCTTAAGGAGCGTATTGGCCTGAGAGACTGGACTGTCTCCTTCTAAAGAGCAGCCCCTCCATCAAACAGCACCGAGAGGAGAACACAATACTCATTAACTGGTATTGATGGAGCGGTTTCAACCCTTATGCAGTGAAAATGACTGACTTCAGTTTTCTAAATTCCTTTTGCTTCCTTTCATCATCTTCACCATCCTTATCCCTCCCTGTGTAATGTCTTGTCATGTGAGGAGTGGGTGGTGTGTTACAGGTCTTCAAAAGCATGCTTGTTCGAGAAATACAGTTCCTAAATGAATCCATAGATGTGGGAGATGGAGAATCTCTCAGAGCCGAGCCGCTTAGGTATCTGTCTAATAGTTGCAGATAGAATTTATGAGGATAGGTAGATTTAAGGAACAGAGATAATGTGCTGTAATACTTCCAGATGTTAATAATAGAGAAGAAACGTCCATACATTACCTTTGCAGTATTATTTAAATGTGATTCTTGGCATCTAATCTTCTGGGTTATTCAAGGTCAACGCCTGTGTCTGAGAGAAACTCCCACAAGAGATTCATTACCTGCAAACTGACTAGAGCATCATCTATAATTATAGGACAATCGTTGTTTATTAATTGTTTTAGAAAATGTTTTTCTCTTGCAGGTCTTAAATATTGTCTCCCTAAACCTCTCCACCTTAAATGAAACTTTAATTTTTTTTGTCTAGATTAAAAAAATCTAGACAAAAATATATTTTTTAATGAAAAATGCAATAAAAAAAATTAAAAAATATTTATAAAAAAAAGGGAATTTAGTTGCTGCCCAGAAGTTAAAGTGGCTGAGGCATAAGCCTAAAATACAAAATCTAATTTGACTTTGGCATTTTACCAGAAAGCCAGTGGATGAAAAGAAACCTCTTTTTAAAGATGGGAGATTTGCTGCTTCTGGGCATGCCACAAGAGTAATCAGTCTGTGTTAAATCATGAATCATTACCAAGAAAGTAAGTAAAGTATTTGCGTTAACACACACAATAAATCAAAAAGAATGAATGTGTTAATATTAATTAATACAAATTAATGACCCATCGCTAAGCAACGATCTTCCACTTGTTTCTGACAGTTCAAGCTTCCATAGCATGGGTTTAAACACTTCATCGGTCCCACTTATACCATCGTCACTTACAAATTATTTTTATTCTTGTTATTTTTTGGTTTTGGGGGCTTGGTTTTTTGTTCTGGTACAGTCTTGGAATATATTGCAATATATATTGTATCAGAAAACTTGTATGGATCACATCTTGCCAATAAACGGCGCTAGTGCATACTGGATGAAGCTCATTGCACCCCCTTGGAAGGAAACTGTTGTTTCTTGCTAGTCAGCTCTAAACCCAACTAATCAGCTGCTTTTTAAAAATGTCTGGCAGAATTTCTCAATTTTTTATTCAAACTTTGCCACCTTTGACGTTTATGTTTTTGGTGCAGGGTAAACAGTTACCTGAGGGATGAAGGTTTAGAAACTTCTCATCAGACAAGAGCAGAAGTGTTGGACAAATTGAGCATTCACAGGGGAGAAGGAAGACTGAACAAAACCAGCTGTTGCTTTTGAGATGTCCGACTGATTTCACACGCAGCCTTCTTTTAAAGTGATCTGAGCTGGTATAAAAAAGTCAGGATAAACTTACTGTTGCTTTATTGCTGCTTTTTACAATATTTCATCAGAAAAGCTTTTTAAGCAAAGCTAAGGCTCCATTTCTGGTTAAAATATTGCACGTCTGTTTGCATTTTCCTGATAAACAGTGTCAAGACAAATTATGCTCAGTCTCAAAGCATTAACATTAATTAAAAAATGTTTGAAAAGCCTTAATGACTGCAGTATGATGACATTTAACTATAAATTACTAGTCAACTAGTGCTTTGTGTGATTACAGTGATCTCACAAACACACTCAGAAAGATAGAGATGCACATGAAAATATTCCTGTTTTTTTAAACGTTTTGTGCCTCAATTCTGTTAGACACTCAGAGAATCATCAACAGCTGTCTTCGTTTTAATCACCCTTAGTGTATTTAATGATCTGGTTTTCATTTTCCGCTTTGTCACCCTTTTGTTGCCCCTAAGTTCCTGGTTTTGTTATGTTTCAAGCTTATTTGATAATTATTTAGCTTTATGCTGTAAGTCTAACCTCCTGCAGTTTCACCAAAAGTTCTTGATAACACAAACACGAGCGGATACACTCACAGGTACAAGAACATGTGTGCTTTTATTGTGATTAACCACCAAACTCTTATAATTCTAAAGAACTGTTGAAGAAATCTGTATATTCTCCCAGGAAAAGCAACATGAAGTCTAAGAGAACTTGCACAAGAAGCTTTAAAAGATAAGTAGTGGGATTCAGTTGAATGTCGACGATTAACCAAGGCTGCTTTCACACTAGGACAGCCCTGTAGATTGGATTTGAATTTATTCTCACTTATGCTACGTTCACATGCTTTCACACTCTTTAGCCAATGCTGTTCACACTGGACAAGCAGAGAAGGGCTTCTTCTTCTTTTTTTTCCTACTGTTTACTGGTGCATTTCCACCACCTACAGTTGGAAGTTGGAAAAATCAGACTATCTAACCAACAGAGACTGGTGTGAATCAAAGTTGGCAGTGTGAATGCGTCCCCACACTGTGCTGTTTCTGCAACACTGATCTTCTGTCAGTTAACTAACCTCCACATAAGCCCTGTTATCCTGTTTGGACATGATGATGAATGTGACATCAGCTGTGTGACATCTTGAAGGCCAAGTGTAGTGGTGGAAAACAGAATGAGCTGATTTGTTGAATCAAAAGACCGTTGTATTCATGTCAGGGGTCAGCTTTTAACCAGTAAATCCGTCTCTTTCCACATTTAATCCTCCGTCGGGGGGTTTCCCACACACTAGACCTCATTTTGGACCCTCAGATATGAAGATAGTTTCCCCAAAGCATCAAGATCTACAATTAACGATGTTTAAAAAAAAATCTTAAGTCAAAACACTTAATGTGAGTTAAATAAATGAAACATCTCAGTTTATTTTTAATGTTGCCTACAGCTTATTTGACAATAAAAACAATTAAAACTATCATTTTCTCCCTTGATATATCTGTGGTCATTCTGCAAGCTGCTTGTAGCCGTTTGCAACACTTGCTAGCTTGTGACAGTGATGAAGTGTTGCACTTTAAAAAAAGGTTTCAGAAATGAACATGGCTATTTGTCATAGTCTAAAAAAAATTGAATTCCTCAACATGACACTACCACAAAGGGCTGGAGCTGGCTGAAAAGATTTGTTTTCAATAGAATTTCTTTTACCACCTATGAAATGTTACGCTAAATTAGCCATATGCTATGTTGGCTTGCTGACACCGCTGCTTCTGAATTACCACCTCATTCACTTCATAGAACTCTAAAGTGAGTGTGAGGGCTAATTAAGGGCACTGTCTAGGTAAGCTAGTTAGCCAATAATTGCTTAGGTTATACATTTTTTCTGTAATACAGGTATGCATACTATCAAGTAGGTAAATGGATTTGTTACCACTGAGATTCCTTGGCATTTGCAGCAGATACCCATCGTACTAACTCTTGTATTGTACATACAAACTATTACATAGACACGGTCGGATTTGACCCCCATTTTCCTCACACAGCTGTTTGGTTAGAGCAACCAGATACTCCAAATGTGGCTCTTTCATCCCTCCATTGTGGCTCTTCGCCTTTGAAGTAGTATGCAAACTATTTACATAAATAATGAGTTTGCAGTTTGGGTTAATTTATTTTAGTTACTTTTTACATTTAGATTTTTATCATGTCGAATAACTGAGTATAAATGTGGTGAAAGGTTAAATCTACTGTCAGAGTGGTTTGTTATTATTAGAATTTGCTAAACGTATCTTCTGCTGTTGTTCAGTATCAGCGTACCTAAAGTAAATGATTGCATTTACATGCAGAGATCTACAAAAAATTGATTCTATACGAACGTTGTAAACATTTATTTGTCGGTTGCCTTTGTTTAACCAGATAAAAGATCTGCTGAAATCCATCCATCCATCTTCTTGACCGCTTCTTCCCTTTCGGGGTCGCGGGGGTGCCGGAGCCTATCCCGGCTACTGAAGGGCGAAGGCGGGGTACACCCTGGACAGGTCGCCAGTCTGTCGTAGGGCCTCAATCACACACACATACACTCTCACATTCACACCTAGGGACAATTTAGAGTCACCAATTAACCTATGAAGCATGTTTTTGGACGGTGGGAGGAAGCCGGAGTCCCCGGTGAAAACCCACGCATGCACGGGGAGAACATGCAAACTCCACACAGAAAGGTCCCAGCCGAAATTTCTGCTGAAATCAAGATCTAATATACAAGGGCGACCTGGCCAAGAAGTAGTAACGCATGCCATAATAAATGTCACAATGAGGTTATATCCGGATGAAATTAAATGGGCATATTGTTAGTAAACAGAACAAGAACGAAGACTCACCAGTCATTATGACAGGAATGGCCCCGTTTGACTTATTTTGAGTTTAATTCTCTCGAGCACTTTTTTTTGGACTTTTGTTTCCTTTTGAACTTACATTTTTTGGACAATTTATGTTTGAATGCTGGAAGAGGAACTAAAGAGCCTAAGAACAATGAAAAGAATAAGAGGACTTTTTTGGGGGAAAATATGTGTTTACAAGTCTGGCTTTAGTTCGTTTTGATTAAAAATATAAATGGGTTAAACTCTAATTTCTGTGAAGAATTTCTTTCTCAGGCCTGTAATTTTGCAGATCTTGCTGTGTTTCAGTCGGTAAGAAACTGGACCGAATTCATCTCTAGGAGTTAAAGGTTGCAGACCTCTGGCCAAGAGTCAACCAGGTTGTTGATGTGTCCAGTGCTTCACAAGGCTCAGCATCTGTGTGAGGTTGCAGGATATTAGCAAATAGACTTAGGCTGATTGATCCAAAATATCAATAGTATTGAACTCAAGTTGGTGTCGGTATTGGTACTGAATCAATATTTCCATAGATCAGTATAGATATTTCCACTTCTGTTTAAATTCCTCACAACTCTCACCAGACGGCATGCGTTGTTCACCCTATTTCCACTCTATTCAAATGCTGAGTTTTTTTAACAAGTTACTTTTCACCTGTTTTTAATGTTCTATTCAAAGGCTAAGAAGTTACAAATTATTTATTTCCACAATATTTTTTTTATTTTTAAACACTGATTTATTTTTGTATGATAGTACTTGTTTCTTTTGGTTTGTAAACTGTTTTGCATTCACTTCTTCACTTTTTATTTGATTTTAAGAAGTTTATATTTTAATAAATTATTTCCCATTTAATTGAAAATATTGTTCTAATTCTGTTTTTATGTTTATCATGTAATTTAAAAAGGGAAACTTAAAAAAAAACTATTCATGGCAATTAAAAACAATGGACATTTTGAGGTCCATGTCACATCCACAACATGTAAGAAAAATATCGACATTGGTATCGATATCGGCTATATTGATCGGTATCGGATCAATATCGGATCAATATCCATTTTGCCAGTATCACCCAGTCCTATTAGCAAATACATACTATTGCTGATCAATGAATAAAATATTTTAAACTTTGTTCTGTTGTTTGACTACATTAGTGTTTTTAGTTAATCTTAATTGGCTATAAACAAGGTTGAAGAAAGTCGTGGTTCCTATTTCTAAATCAATTAGTGCTGACTAGAATGAGTCCAAACGGAATAATCACTTATGTGGTGCTGCATATTAGAGATGTTGGTTTTTCCGTGCACATTTCCACCTTAAACATGTTGTTTTCATGGTCATAGATGACACTGTGAATGCACACGTTTACAAAGCATCGTTTGCTTGCTTCTCATCTCATTTTGCTCTTAATGGGTAGTTTATCCCTGGAAAGCTGACCGGACCGTCGAGAAAGACAGAAATCTGCAGTTTGTATTTGTGGATTCTTTGTCGGTGATCATAGTGTGGTGTTACCACACTCTGACTCACACACGCACACACTTCCCCTCTTCCCCACAGACTGAATCGCTCATTTGGTGTAGAGATCAAAGACTCTCATATTTATAAGTGGTCTTGCTGTGTAATTTGCTTCATGTTTGAATCTGATGAGGCCATTCCCTTTCTGCCCTTTATTTATCTGCGTGCTTATTTACTTATCTGTTAGAACCAACTTTCTTCTTCCTCATTACAGCGGCTTTAATGCCCTCGCAGGGCCAGAGCGTAATTGAAATATAATCAACGCCGTGCGAGCGCATCAGGAGCAAAACATAAATTGTTTCCCTGCAGCTCTGCTGATGAAAAGGGAGGCAGACAGATTGGATTAACCACAGTGAATGGAAAGTCCTGACTGCTGTCATGTGGTATCAGGAAGCTCTTAGTGCCTTTTTTTGTATATTTTTAGTGGCACGTCTTGATTTCCATCTGGTTGGCTTTTGAGACTCCTGGTTTGGTTGTTTCTTTGTCTTCTAATGTGTTTAAAGCCATTTTCATCCCCGCAGCTCTTTTTAAGTCTCTGTTTGATCCACATCTGTCTAATGAAAACCCACTTATTCTGTTTTCCTAAAGCTCTTTCGACGAATAACAGGAAATATCAGATAATGGCATCGGGGACACGTTTGCATTTGAGCTTTTGGAAAGCTTCGCTTCCCTCCTGAGGGATTCGCCCCGCAGGTGGAATGCGGAGCGTGCGTGTGAGACACGTGCGCGGTGAGAGGTATGCGCCGGCATATGTGCGCCACAGCAGGTGCTAAATGCTGAACGCTTTGTGTCATCCTGGAGCCTGAAGCAGGTGTGGCTCATTTGTACACCTGCATTTGTGTGTGGGGCACAGCCGCATGCACGTGCCTTCTCGTGCTTAAAGATTCACAGAGTTGGTTCTTCAGGTTTAATCTGAACAACACTGTAATATTTAAAAGCTTGACATTTGATCCAGAAAGCGTGCCTCATGCGCTTTTATGCCAGACAACGTGCACCCAAAACCTCATGTTACTGCAGCTCAGGATGCATTTCATTGGCTTTTGTTCCAACATCAAGTGTTTGTTCTAGTTTTTAGAAAGGAGCTTCAATCATCAGTTTATAGTTGACTACATTCTTAGTTTCTACAAAAGAGCGCTTTTACAGATCTCTGTTTCTGCCTTCTTCAATAAGGTTAAACTTGAGTTTGTGTGCATGTCTGTGTACTGGAGTGACTGATGGGGTGTTGTTGGTTACATATATATTTAAAAAGCTGTTTTTTTCCGTAAAATTTTGTTTTTTTCCTCTCCTAAAGAAGCTGGGGGAACAAATGATTTCCTGTTTCTGTGAATAAACACAGCAACAGTCTGTCTGTGGAAGTGCTGCTTCACTCAGTGTGGAGACGATAACAGTGGAAAAACATCTTTCTCAAATACGTTACAAAATATTGAACCCAAGATGTTTTTCTTATGTTGTTGAATTTGTCTTGGTATGAAGTAAAATTAGATTCAATCTAAAAATGGTAAATAAGCCTTTATATTTAGATGTTTTGCTCTGATAGTCGGAAATATTTTGTCTTAAGAAATTCTTGTCTTCTTATTTTGATAAAGTCATGTCAACTGTCCCAACTGTTCTTATTTCCTGGTCATATTCACCCAAAAGTTAGATGACAATTGCACAAAGCTAAATTGGTTGGAAATATTGTGTGTAAATATGTGTTAACTTTCTAACTTCTGTCCTTTTGTACTATTAGGAGTCAAATAAAACTTTCCAGTTTCCCTAAATCCAGAAAATTCTCATTTTTGAAACAAGACCTCCATTCATAATTAAAACTTTGCTTAAAAATATGATGTAAAATATATTTCAAATGCATTACCTTGCAATAAGTCATTATGGATTTTCAAATTTCGGCTGTGGGTGGAGTCAGCCAACAACTTCCCTGTTTGGTTAAACTTTAAGGTCCACATGCGTAACTTGTGAAAACTTGATAGCACTTTGTGCTTGATGCACTGATTGATTTGAATGGGGAATTCATATGACATTCTTGCCATTGATGAGTTTGCAATATGGGCATTTCTGACACAATTAATGCAGCGAAAGTGGGATAAGTAGATGCAAATTGATCAAAGTAGCACACACCATGTAATTTATTAATGTGAAACATGTTTGAGCCAGATGTCAGCTCAGATGAGGAAAACGAATCTAGTCGTCTACAAGTGAATGTATCAGGATGGAGCTGATTGTAGATCTACGTCACTGCTACAGGCATTTTCAAAAGGCTTTTTGCTCCTGATTCATAATGATTTAAATAAATAAATGCAATTTTAAGCTTAATTTTTTCATAAAAAAGTGAATGAATAAAAACACCAAAATCTTGATTTTCATCAGAGTGGGTCTTTATATTTCTTTAATGGAGAAAACAACAATTATGATTAATGAATCACATCTGCATCTGTTGCACTTTCATCTTACAGACATGGTCCCTAAAACTGATTTCCAGACATAAATGTTAAGAACAAAACGGCTCCATCACAGGAAATGAGTGTGCTGAGGGGTGAGTGGGCCAAAGAGGAGTCATTTGGGTGCTGACTCGTCTTATTAGCAGAGAGCCTTTCCTTATTCAGGCCTGATTAATGATGTGGAACAACAGAAGGGGAGAGTGGATCGGTCAAACACAATGAATCGACACGGATGAGTCGCTTGGACACACAAACAAGCCGCTTGCCTCGCTGCCTTCCTGACGCTGCCGTGGATTCTGGTTCATTGACACCTGGGGGCCCTGGTGAGTCGCACAGTAAATAAGAATTGATAAGAACTAAAACGAGTGCCACCCATTTGTGAAAAAGAAGAAAAAAATCTGACAAAGATGGAGAGACAAAAAGTGCACATAGGGGCGCATATAGATGAACTGAAAGATGTCTATTCTAACTGAACTGGAACTTCACCCCACAATCACGGTGATGCCTGACGTCAAGTTTCAACAAACCCTCTGTGAGTGAGTGTGATGATAAGAAGCTGACAGCTGCAAAGCTTCCACACAGCACTCGGTGGAGTTGTCAGTGCTGCCTGAGCTTGAGCAAGCTTGTACGCTCTCAGTCAGCGTTGCACAACTCCGAGCAACCGCTGGTGTCTGCACACGCTCGCGTCAGGGATGGCTTGTGTTTTAAGGAGCTCCTGAACGCTCGCTCGCTCGCTTGGAAGTGTTTGTTTCGTAATTGGTGAAATGATGTTTTTGTTGCTGCTGACATTTGATTGTGAACACTCCTCCGCATCTTGTCTGGATCATTCATGGTTTCCTGATTACTTACAATCAGGAGTTCACAGCAATATCAGTCAAGGCAGTCCCAAGTTGGTTTTATGCTTCATCTGAATTCATGTAACTTTATTTAGAACTTAGTGGATTTTTAGTGACTTTATAAAAAAAATAAATCTGTCCTCACTATGACGCTACAGTATTTCATCCTCAATTGTCTTCCTCTCAGTACTTTTACCCAGAATGTCCTCAAAAACTCTCTCCAAAGCCTGAATCTTGATTCAAACAATTTTGTGGAACAATTTTGACTGGATCGGACATTTTTTTTTTCTCTGGTAGTCAGCAAGGTATTTGAGTTTACATGTTTGTTTTCTACTCAGACTCCACTCATGTGTGTAATCTTAATCTTCTAACATTTGTGATGCTTTGGGGTGAATAGAAGTGATGTAACTCCATGTCAGATGAGGAAAACGAAGACGCACATGGATCTAGTCGTCTACAAGTGGATGCATCAGAATGATCCAGAGCAGGAAGCTTGTTAGCTCACTGAAGTAGCTTCAACATCACAGCTACAAATTTTTTTCAATGGGATTGTTTCATTTGTTCCTGATTCACAACAATTTGAACAAAGAAAAACTCAAATGCATTTTCATAAATCTCTACCATGAAAAAATGGCTCTAGAACATGTTAAAAAACTTTAAAATCACAGTCCTTTTGTCATTTTAGCTGTGTTTACACTTCATAACTATTTACAACCATCAAAGTTCAGGTCTGACCAATGTGGCTCCACTTAACTTTAAAATGAGATTAAATCTTTTTTATTTTGGAAGTGTCCATGTTGGCAGAATTTTAACCATGTTTGAAAACTTTCAGCGACTGATCTTCCCTCAAAGTAGCAATTTTAAATGGTTTGACTTTTTTGGTAAATGACAGACGACTTATTGAGAAGCCTAGAAAGAGATTCCTCCTGTCAAATCAAACATTTCTAGTTATAAGGGAAATGTGGACATTCAGTGATATAAACTACTGTTGGCTGGCTTCAGACTTGTCTCAGTTAAGCTTCTTTCTGCCTCATGAATGGCACTAAATGTAAACATTGTTGATTGATAGATCCTGTCACGTGTGCAGCTTTAAAGTTTGTCTTTATTTTTTGCAGCTCTGTATTATTGAGCTCAGCGGTGAGTTTGCAGCTTAATGCGTTTGAACTGCAGTGTTTAACTAGAGGTTGACTGTGACTGAGAGTTCCAGCAATGTCTTCGGCTGCCATCTGTTGCTTAACCCCCCTCCTTGTCAACACACGACCAGACTCCACGTGTGTGTCTCCATCCCCAGTAATGAGGTGTGTTTGTTTGTGAGAGCAGAGCATGACTGTCAGTCAGCCGTCACGGACCAGATGAAGCTTGGTGGGGGGTTAGGGGGTGGGCTGCCATTAGTAAGAGTCATCATATACCTTGTTTGGAGGTTAACGGGGCTGTGATTCAACCAAACGCTTACATGTGGGACTTATTCCACTCCACCACGTAGCTCAGTGCAGCATGAAGTGCACTATAAGGTCTGCTTGCATGGAGGCATCTACCAAGATCATATTTCAGAATGAATTCATTCACTGAAGCAGGAATACCAAAAACCAAAACACCTCAGTAGAGACAACCTTTAGTAAAAAAGCTCTGCATAAAATGATGGCAAGTGTTGAGTCTGAAAAACTATAAAAACATATTATACCTCCTCAGAAAATAATCTGGTACGGTAGAACTGTACAGTTAAGACTACAGATGTTATAAGGCAGTAAAACAAGTCACTACACACTCTTCTCAGACAGGCATGAACATTTTCACACTTTTCTCTTTTGTTCAAACTCTCAAAGTCCAAACCTTCATAGAAAAAGAAGTCCAGTGTTATGGAACAAAAACAACGATCTGATTGCGATTAACGAGTTATGTAACCCTGGCAGCTGAAAGCACTCTGTTCAGGAGACGCGGTGATTGACAATGTCAACAGCCAATCAGAACACAGAACAGTCCAATGAAAAATAAATAAATAAGTAACACTTTAAAAATCTATGATATCAGAGTTTTCCAGCTGTACAGCTTTGAGCCACTGAGGCAGCTCAGACGAGGAAAATAAAGACGTTAATGGATTTTTTTGTTAACAAGTTGGTACATCAGAGTTGGGGCGGGTAGAAAGGCAAGACAGTTGTTGCGTCACAAACCTAAACTTTTTCAAACCACAAGTTTTTGTCTGTTCTTGATCCGACACAATTGGAATAAAGAAATATTCAGAAACACAGTTTTGACCTTTAATTTTTGTTCATATATCTTCCATCGTGACAAAAAGGCTACAAGAAGATGCTAAAAACAGCATTTTCATTGGACTGGGTCTTTGAAAGTTTGGGATTATTTTTCAACCATTCAAACTCTTGTAAAGTGAACACAGGAACGCAGGAAATACTGGAATTCTTGACATCATTTAGTAATTTCTTATTAAGTGAATAGCTGCTTAGTTGAAGTCTTACAATTACAGAACCTTTTTTTTATTCTGCTTTTCAGATATTCAGGGCAGCGGGTTTGTTAGTCTCCCGTCTTCTGGAATAAGTGATTGCTTCCGTCGGTGTACTTTACACCCACTCTGCAGCCTTTTTGTGTTGTTGCTTCCCGCGTCATTGCAGCTTGTTCTTTACCTCTACTTAGTGATATTTCTGACAGTCTTTGTGACATGAGTCATCCCACTTCACAGCAATTTTGTCCTGAAGTAGTTGTGAATTGCACAGCGTCAGCCTGTTTCTGTTGGATGGTGGTGTTCAGCTCTTTAATGGAGGGAGGGTTAAAGCAGGCAGTCTGAGTGCAGGCATTATTTGAGCTCCTCTCTTCAACCTGCGTGGGTCGCTCACTGATTGCAGTAGGCACAGTTTACTTTTGCGTGTTTCTTTCTCTTTACGTCTTATTTTTGAGTCATTTTTAATGACCAGGACATGGAAATTGTGAAAAGTATGACCAAGTTCTCCTTTTCAAAGTTGAATGTGATTGTCAAATTCCAAAACTTGAGGTAAAAAGTGAACTCATTTTTATTTTTGAAAACATTAAGCAGATGGGACATCATGGCAGACTTGGACAGCTCCTGGTTGCATTGCTTAAATCGCCCAGTTGGAGCCACATCCAAGGCCGGACCAGGTTAACGCACGGCATTGTGCGATGATTTGTGTGATTTGTTCTCCACATGTTGAATACACACACACAGCACACTTCCAACCCTGGCTAATGTTGCATGCTGCTGACATGCAGATGCACACAGAGAAACTTTTCTGTCTTTTCATCTGTCCTGTTTCGTTCAGGCTGCGATCATTGACGGGACCACAGGTGCTTCACATCTGCAGGTTTCAAGAGAGAGGTTTATTTTGATTGCTATGATCTACTCACTGTTTAAAAAAAAGAAAAAGCTACTTGGGGGTTTAAGTGTAAGATAAGGCCTCAGCAGACAAATAGACCCCAGAATGGGCTTTTAGAAATGTCTATAAACATGTCTTAAATTGCAACTTTTATGAATATTGAAAATGAATAATTCATTTCTCAGAAATGTCCTTTTTCAAAAGTAAACTCTATAATGGATTTTTCTTTTATGACCAGAGAAAATAAATTAAGTTGTCTGAAAAGAACTTGAGACATTTGATTGATTTATATTTTGCGATAATGCTGTTCTCTCACTCAGTTGTTTGTATTTTTTTCACTTTTTCTTTTCTTTTAAAAGAAGAAATATCACCACAGAAAACATACAAAGCAACAATGGAGAAGAAGGAATGACTGCACTTTCAACACTACGAAGGTTTGCAGAATTTGACTTAATTACCGGTAATCTGGATTTAGAAATGGAGAAGAAACAAACAAAAACATCAGCTAATAAACCAAGAGAGAAACAACTTAGTAGGGAGTGTATTCATGCATATGAAAGGAGGGTGACTCACTTTAAAAACTCCATTTGATATTTGTTGCCGATGCGATTCACTTTCGATTTTGGTTCATTTAGAACAATCTGATTCAGTGTCCTAAAGTCGATCCAGGACATTTATAGCCAAAATTTCAACCAGTGTGACACAGAGATAAATACCTGGTACTGAGCAGAACAGGTGAAGTTTTCCAGATTCCTTCTATTTCTTGCAAGATAATCAAGTGTAAATTAAATATGTGAACAAACAAACATCTAATCAAGAATTAATGTCAAATCCATTCACATTTTAGTTCCATAAAGTTCAGCCCACTGTTGTTTTTTCACATCAAATTAATAGAAACAGAACATTATTAGTACATTATACCACACTGTATGGTCACATATCTGTTAAATTCAACATGGACTGTATTGATGGCTTAATTGTTTTTTTTGTGCTGCCATCACATATGAGTTGTTTTTACATAATAGTAGAATAAACCTACCATGTTTCAATCAAAATGATATTTTGATATATTAATTATAAATTATTTTTATTGTGATCTTATTTTGAAACATTTTTTAATGGGATTATTTGATTCTGTCTCAGATAAATCGATCTGGTGGGATCGTAGGAATAGAAATCGATTGTTACATCCCTTGTAAACAGTCACAGTCCCATTCACTCACACGAACTCCCACACTAATGGTGTCTCTGTTGCCAAACACTGACTCCTACCTAAAACCACCAGGACCAATGTGGGGTTCAGTTTCGTGCCCAAGGACACTTAAATACATGGGGGCAAAAGGAGGAGGACCGAACCTGGAATCCTCCAATCAGAGGTCGGCGCTCTGACTTCCCCCACATGTTCACTGCTGCCAATATAGAAGATTCTATTCTAAATTTAACTCACTGATTTTTTTTCTGTTCTCATTGGAACTCAGACTGCAGCCTTTTGGATGTGCTAAAGACTCTTCAGAGATGTTTGTTGGAACAGCCGGTAATAATAAATTAAACAGACTTAATGTGAAATAACAAACACATGGACCACTTTCTCTGTGTCACTCTGAGAATGCATGTTCCTCATTTTGTCAATGCTGGGAAGAGAAAATAGACAGTTTAAGAGGCCTAATTTATGCATTAGTCAAATGATCAACATTTTCTCACAGTATTAAAAGTTGAGATAGTACTATTCAGTTTCACAAAACCAGGGATGAGTTGGAAAGGGATGACAAAAAAATTATTGGACGATCTGTTTTTTTTTCAGCAGGTAAAAATTGGCTCTGCCCATTTGCATAATTAAAGACCCACCCTGATCATCTTTTGATCTATTGTAATTGTAAAAGTGTTCTCAGGGGGCTTTTAATCATGATTATGGTGTTTTTAGCTAAAAAAAAAAAATAAGTCTTGTTATGTATTATCTATTTAAAGGATCTGAATTACTCAGAAATGGAATTTTGAGCCTAATTTTCTTCATATATGTCCTCCATCATGAGAAAAATACTAAATTAAACATGTTAAAAACATAAAAAACACAATTTTCCTCAATCTTTAACCACCAGAAGCTATCATTATGTTTCAATACACTTTGATGCTCCTTCTTTTTCTCCATATCTGCTTTTCTCTTATGCTGATTTGCACTTGTGTGGTTTCAGCCTTTTGTAGTGCAAAAAGCAGCTTGACTTTAATTTCACCTAATGAGTGCTGAATATGAATCGAGATAGTTTTTAATAAAGCTTTGCAGGTGCACATTTGCATTGCAAGTGCTGTGAATGGATATTTTTGTAAAAGTAGGTCAGCGGGATGAAATTAGGTTGTTTTTTCTTTGCAAATTTTAATTCGTTTTTTTTTTTCTAGACAGCTCACAGAGAAACAAATGGCAATAATATCGCTAATTAGAAAGTTTCAAAGTCTAAGAATAGAGTACAAAGTTGTTTGCATTTTCAGAAAAATAAAAAAAAAACATTTGTAAAAGAACTTTCACCAAAATGAAACAGGAAAACAGTCTAGATTCACAATATAAAGCTGGTGTTAACCTTCTTGGTGTGGCCTCCTTGAGTCAGCAGCAGGGTCATGACCTCAACCTGGTGCCACCATTCAGTGCAGTTTAACTACCCAGAACGTCTTCAGAGGAGTTATGGGGAAGTCTCTCAGACAACCCTTGTAACTTCCCCTCCTTAGGTATGAAACCCCAGTTTTCTCCTGGATTGCAGTAAAATACAAATATATCTGATCAAGCTTTGAGCTGAAGTGAACTTTTTCCTTACTTTTCCAAGTTAAGATCATTACTTTCATTTCAATTTTCCTTTCCTTTCTTGTTCAGATAAACATTCATGTTTTCTCTGGTCTTTCTCTGGCAAACCAGATAAAAGGAAAATGTTGGTATATCATGCATAAATGTCCTTTTAAGAAATTAACTGTCTGTATAAAAAAAAGTGGGTAAGCAAGTCTTACATGGGCCTTTCTGGCCGTTTGTAATTTCTGTGTCCGAGCTCTGCTGGGCCGAGCCGCCATAGCTGACAGCAGATGATCCTTTTTTTAATGGGATTTCTTTCTCCTCCCCTCTTTGTCTCGCCTTTTGGCGCCTCGAGGGAATCATCGTTGTCGGATAGAAGCCCTGAAGCATGAACACGAAAAGCCTCAGACCCAGCAAGGACAGCAGCATGGAGACGGACAGGAAATAGGTTAGGGGAGGCAGATAAAGTGGGGGGTGGAGGGAAACGCAGCAGGGACTATTAATATAAAGGAGGAGCAGAAAGGAGGAATTAGTCACTGTCATCTACTGACAGACAGTTATCAGGGTTCTCCTCCTGCTGATGTCAGACAAGATCTTTATGTTCATCCTAAATACACGTGTAAGCAGAAAATGTGTGGTTAAACCAGGTTATTTCTATTGTTGATTAATATTTGAATTGAATATAAATTACTATTTCAGCTTGTAAGTACACCTCACTTTTTTATGTTCTATATTCATTCTCTTTTGGTAGATTAGTCAGTTTAAAAATGTATAAAAAAATGCTAATGGCAACATTCTCATTATCATCCACAGCTTAAAGTTAATATGTAAAAGATTTAAAAGATTTAAAGACCCACTCATGTTCTTGTTGTATTTTTAGAGTATTTCTTCATTCAAATTGTTATGAATCAGGAGCAGACGAACAAATGTGTTTGGAAAAAGCTTTTAAATGTAATATACAAGCTACTACGGCAAGCTGCAAACTCAATTCTCAACTCCATACTGATGCATCACCTTGCAGACAAATAGATCCATATAAGTCTTAGTTTTCCTGATCAGAACCACCATTGTGTTCAGAACTGTACAGTTGGATAGTCCTAATATTGTTAGCAGTTTTTGTTTTGTTAGGTTGGGGTTGTGAAGGGGCTGTAAGCTAGCTGGAGAGCATGTAAACAGATGCATGATGGGAACAGGCTCAGTCCACATTAACGGTCCCATCCACAACTCAAAGGTGAATTTCTCCTGCAGAAACTGTCCTAGAATACGACGTAGGTTTTATTTTTGACTCTAAACGTCATAATCATAATCAAACGACCCCTGGGAACACTTTCACAATAAATCAAAAGAAGATTGAAGTGGGACTTTAAGGAGGATGTAGTAAAAGAAGACTTGGAACATTGTCTTACTGTGAAACAAAAATTTACACTAAACCAGACGTGATGAATCCAGGATGACAATGTTCTGTGAAGAAATAAGCAGAACAGCCAAAGGAAAACCATCCAGATACCAGCAGCTGCTAGACGCATTGAAATGTGCTGCTAAAGTGGATACAATTTCACTCAAAGACCCTTTTTACTTTTTTTTTTCTTTCGTTTTTTTGGTCCATCTCTTTGGTCTGAATGGACATATTTCAACAACCGCTGAATAAATTGCCACAAGGTTTTGAACAAACATCCAGATGATATGGTTTGAAAACGTTTTGATCTGGCCTTTCTTTTCATTTTTCATGTTAGTTCTTTGGAGTTTGATCAGCCTGACAGCCTTAAACTGCACTTCGGGTTTGTTGTTGATTAGCACATTTTCTGAAGCTAAACATGCTCAGACTAAGACCTGGTAAACATCATGTCTGGATCAACAGAATGCTGGAATAAGCCTTTTTTGTTTGTTTGTTTAGACAAATATCCAGAAACAGGCCCTTCCATTTTGCAGCTCTTATTTGAAAAGTATGATCAACTGGTATCTGCCTTTTTGTGTTTAAGCTTGTTCAGATAATGTCATTATCAAAGTTTTATCAGTAAATTTGTTTTTTTCCACATGCTAAACAGACTCTAATCACCAAGGAAGCACGCCGACACCAGATGTATTGGGGCCATTTATCTGTCTATTACCATCCATTTAACCACCATCTAGGCAGTCTGTCAGACAGCCCCCTCCTTTCTTTATGACTGATCACTACTGCAGGGCACCAACAAACCTTAATGAGCCCATCTGAAAACCTTTATTCAGCATTTTAGTCAGAAAGCGAATGCATGTGGGGAAGGGGGAAATGAAAGTTATTCCGTTTATTGGAGAAAGCATGGAGAGGGTGGCAGAGATAGAGGAGGGAGGTGTATAACAGTGGGGGGAAGAAGGCAAAAAGAATGTAGAGGAGTTGCCTAATGATATAGAAACCATCCTTGCCATTGTTGCGGTCCTTGTGTGTCTACATTTGTGCATGTGTTTGCATTGTGGCACGTGGGGTCTCAGATGGAACAGCCTGCTCCCTTTAAAAAGCCTTCTTGATCATTCCTTTGTTCTTCATTTTTCTCCCTCCCCTCTCGTGCTTCCTTTCTGTCTCCTGGCTTGGCTTCTTCACAGAGAGGTTGATATATGACATCTGTTCGCCTGGAATTGGATTGTGGACATCCCATGTGAATCATAGCAACGCTTCTCAACTATTTCTCTGTGCATCTCGGTTAAAACTGGAGTCTCAGGAAAAGAATAGGCCAAATCAGTGAAAAAAAAGCTCATTATCCCAATGTGGAATGGAAGTTTTTGACAAATTCCAAGGAAAAACAAAAGACGCAAGGAAGACAAAAAGCCAAAAAATAAGAAAAGAAAATCTTTAAGATCCGCTGCAATGAGAATTGTGTTTTTAAAATGTTCTTGTAACATTTTTTCTATGATGGAGGACATTTATAAAGAAAATTAAACCTAAAATGGCATTTCTGTGCGTTTCTTCAATCAAATTGTGATTCAGGAGCAGATGAAAACATTCTGTTTGAAAGAAACTTGGAGCAGTGATGCATGTGCTAATGCAGACAAATAGATCCACGTACTTTTTATTATTTTTTTTTGTCCTCATCCGAGCTGGTATCTGGCTCTATAACTGTACAACTGGATAACTCCAATGTTGCTACCCATTTATGTTCCACTGGTAATTTTGGCCTGGAGTTGTGAGCTAGCGGGATAGAATTCAGACAAAGGGATGATGGGAATTGAGGGTAGGCTTACTCCACACCAACAGTCCCTCCCGCTACTCATAGGTGAATTTCTAAAGAGTTACTGCCACTTTGCAGCAACTATGTTCTAGAAAAAGATGCAGACATTTTGATTTGGTTAAAAGTGTGAATGCTGAATGTGGCTGCTGAAGATGCTAGAGTTGATAGCTGAAAATGCTAAAACTGATAGCTAAAAATGCTGAAGCTGAAAGCTTGCTAAATGTTACCTAAATGCCAAATTAGCAAAAAAGCAGCTAGCATTATGCTAAAATATTAGCTAAATTCTAAATTAGCCTAAAGTACTTTCTAATTTTGACAAAACAGCTAGCATAATGCTAAAATTTTAGCTAAACTTCTAAGTTATCTAAAAAACTTGTAAAAAGTTGAAGAGGTTCATAGGTTTCAAAGTGCACAACATTTTTGAAGGATTTGAGCAGTTTCTCATTCATTTGCTATGGGGCATATTTTGCTCAATATTTCAAAAACTATAGAGTTCATGAATACCAAAAGTACACGCAGTAATGTTCTGAATGAGCTGAACGTTTTGATAACACGATTACTTAAATCGCTGAAAGTGTGATTGAGTTTTTGTGTGCTGTAAAACGTACAAAAGGAGCAGGAGAATCACTATAGTGTGAATGCTTACGAATTAAAAGACCACTGGTTGTAATTTTTTTACAATATATCAAAAGATGATCAGACTGGAACTTTACATGTATAACTCTTCAAGAAAATGAAATAAAAAGTAACTGGATGCCTTTTAAGCTAACAGGTTTCTGCTAAAAACCATATGTTTTGTGTCCTTATGGATGAACTTCTTGAACTTTAGACATCCTTGTTTCTGACTCCATTTCCTGTCCAAAAGTACATCCACTGATAAAAGTGCAGGAATTTGGCACTTTAGCAGCTCCCTGTGAAATCCTCAAAAAGAAAGGATTTCCTTTGTCACGTTGTAGTTAGTGACCCCCTTTTCCTCACAGTCTTCTGTTAAGTGTTTCCTCAGAATGTAAAGGACGCTCAGACCATGTGTCCTGAAAACCTCATTGATGGACAAGTAGTCTGGCTTACTCATGGAGAGACAAACATACAACACATGTCACATTGGAATGACTTCAGACACCTTTAAAGAAAAGCAGTGTGTTGTGTAAATCAGTCATTACTCTGCTTATCATCACCTTCATCTATTTATCTTTATGGTATGTTTTATTCATTTAAGATCAGACAACAGGGCATGATTCAATATAACGCTTTAAATTTTGTAACTGGATGTATGCAGCTTAGCTAGCTTAAGCTAGCAGTTAGCACTTATGGTCTAGGCCAGGTGGATTGACTGTTTTGGAAGAAATAAAACACATTATTTTCTTAATTTTCCTTTTCTATTTGATTCTGAATTTATATATTGTCCTTTTATGTTATATGTTAGAGTGATATTCTTGCATTTAAACTGTTAGCATATTGTTAGCATGCTTACAGGACCAATGTTTATTTTATTTCTGGTCTTCAAATACTACATTCACGGTAGTTTTGGTAAAAACACAAATGGATATAAATCTGTTCTACACGAAGAAATGAAAAGTATCTCATTGCAACAACAAATAAAAAGTCATTAAAAAGTTTACTTGCATGTAGGCTAATGTTTTGAAGGGTTCAAAGACTGCAGGCTAATTGGTTGCCCTTCACACATTTTCCCCTCACCAAATATGGCCCTTTTGGCAAATAGTTTGGACACCTCTGCTCTGATAAAACAAGGTGACCAAAAAGCTTGTGTAGTAATGTCTGATTAAGTAGAATAAGAGATCACTTAATTGATTTGAACTCCAGATGCAGACTGATTGTGGCCCCCAGAATGCTCTGCATTCACATTTAAGATGAGTACTTGGCCATTTGCTGGCTCTGCAGAATCCATTTCATTTCCTCAACTTGAACTTTTGCTCCTATCTCTGAACCGTGTCTAGATTATGCATAGACCAGAAAGTGTGTCAAACTAGATATAAAATATGCATGAGCCTCTATGCAATGAATCCCCCTCCCCAGCCTTGCATTCCTTCTTCCCCAAAGGAAAGAATCCTGGTGTGTTGTCTGCTTGTGTTTGGGGTTTGGATCAATGAACTGTTCTTCTGAGGTTGCATGCTCCATCTGTTTGGTTTGAGTGTTTTCTTCAAATACCATAGACGTCTAAACAGCAAAGACGACAGTGGTGGCAGAGATACTGTAAGAACGAGATGAAAGAGTGGAAAAATTGGGATATGGACGTAAAGGTTAGGATAGGAAACACAGAGGATCGGAAAAATGGAAGAAGAGAGACAGAAAAAGAGCTGACAGATCATCAAATAAAAGGAAGCGCTTCTTGGAACTGTCTATTGAAGCAATAAATGCTGATTGATTGTGCCACTGTGTCACACAGAGTCGATCTCTGGGGAGCATGTGTGTATCTTCGTGTGTGATGGGATGGAAAGGATTGGGGAGCCTCAGCTGTTGAGGGGGCCACGCGCCTCTTTTGGAAACCCTCCAAAAATCCCGGATTGTGAAACCTCGGTCACCACAAAGAGAGCTCCTTCATTTAGTGGGAATGTTTGCACTCCTCCGCCCTGCTCTCAAGTTATGATTTTATTTGTTTGTGTGCCCATGGAGATGACTTTTTAATGATACTGGCAGGAAATATGCCCGTTTGGTGCTTTTGATTTTCTGGGGAACTTTTCTGGCAGTTTTTGACTCTAATTTTGAGGATTTGCATGGCAACTTGTAGCTATAAGGATAAACAAAGGAAGGATTGACACTAAAAATTCCTACAGAGAAATCTGTGGATGAAGTTGTGGTGAGGAATCAAAGCTCAAAGGACAAATATTTATTTCGTACTGATATTAGGTAGTTCCTTAAGTGTGTGTCACTGTCCGAGACGAGGTGATTCCTTCTCCGTCTTTCATACAATGGTGTGTTTAAAGCTTCAATGAAAATCTGCTGCAGATGGGCTGCATGCAGTCACAGCCAGAGGTAGATTACTCATGAGCATGCTTGTGTTTCTCTGTGAGTGTGTATTGTGCACCTCCGGCGGACTCCCACTGAGGAGTTCTCCTGCTGCGATTTTGGGATGATATCATGGTCCTGACTGGTAAGTGATTCACAAAGCAGCTGACTTGTTAAAAATCTTTGCAGACGATGTACTGAATCACTGACACTTCAGAAGTTGGCCACTTGGCTCTTTCTTACTCTTTTCCATTCCAGTTTTGGAAAGGGGCTTTAAACTAGATACGTCCTCTTTAGCTGCGTTTCCATCACACAAATGTGCAAAACTTTATCGAAATTCTAGAAATGTTGAAAAAAAAAACCACAATTTTGCAATTGCACTGTTTCTATTAAATTAAAATTATGTGAATAAACAAACCAATTCACACAATAAATCACTCAAAAACATGGCAACAGATGTGAACAATACTTTCACATTCAGATTTATGCCTCTGCACTAGCGCTAATCATCATCTATCAAAGGAGACGTTGGCGTTTTGTTCAGGCCATGGAGCGCCAAGCTCCTTAAACGGGTGAGTTGCTACAGATGAAGTGATTTTGGGAAATGGTGGTTGGGGATTTTTCAGAGGAACAATGGGTCCAACAATTGTGTGTGACAACTTTTGATGAACTGTGTGATGCTGTAGGACCTCTTGTGGCATATGGTATCCGGTTGATGGTCAGGTGACTCATTTAATTACAAAAAAAAATCTTTACACTGCAGTTTTGTGAAATGTCAATTTTAAAACGCCTCATAAACCACCTCGTCCAAGCCCAAAAACGTTATTTTTTTTGTGGTGTTTCTATTGGGGCGAAGTTTTCACCGCAAATCCAATTTGCCTAATTTCATGGTCTATAGAAAAACAGCTATTAATTCACAAGGGAAAGAACAAAACCAACTAGTTACATTGAAAAAAAATATTTTTTTAGGGCTGTGAATGTTGACGCGTTAACGTGCGCAATTAATAAAACATAATAAATTTGTTCATATTTATTAATTGCGCACAATGTATTATGAATATAACTATTACTATATTATTATTACAACTATGTTATCCATCCTGATTTGCAATTCATTATCTTATGCTATATTTATCTGCTTTGTTGCTCTTTTAACTGTTCTCTTATTGTTTTTCCATTTTTATTTTTATACTCTTTTACTATTGTATAAAGCTGCATGTTTTTTACTGTAAGGCAACCTTGAGTCCCTTGAAAGGCACCCAACAAATAAAATGTATTATTATTATTATTATTATTATTATTATTAATGCTTAATTATACATTAACTAAAATTATCAAGGTTCCTTTAGTGTAAAGTGTTACAAAAATGTATCATTACGTATCTTTAAATTAACTTACTTTTTAATTGTTTGACAGGACTGACTAATATTTTTTTTTAATTGATTGAACTGAAAAATAACCAAAACTCTGGTTTTAAAACAATAATACACACAAAAGACTACGGTGTGTGATAATTTACCATCTTTATGTTTCTTTTGATTTATCTCTATTAAAGGGCTTCAATAGAATATGTTTAATTATTATAAATCCTAAGCATTTACTTTTACACACCACCTAATAATGTCCTATCTTGTTTAATGGAAATGTTACCACAGCCATGTTCATAGGATTTGTCAAGGCTTTGTCACTTAAATGAGGAGGAATGTGTAAAATCCGTCCTATTTTCTGGTTACGTTCTTCTTTTATGTCTGGTCTTTCACTCTGTCAGATCATGAGATCAAGTTATTATTAGACGTAAGCCGGAGATTGAACAACTATTTCACATGTGATCATTTGTAGGATTCATTGAGTGAGTAGTCAAAGGTGAATGAAGGCCAGCAAGAAGAAATGGAAATTCTTTAAAAGTTTTGTGTAACTTTATCTTTGCTCTAAAAAAATATGTGAGAAATCCAAGCGGCCTTCAAAGTCACAGGACTGCCTCTGAAAAGCTAATTGAGGACACAGCTAACTGGATAACAGCTAAATTGTGACTGGCTGTTGATTTAGTGTCAAAACGGCCGTGCTCCTTTCTTTCCTCTCCTTACTCCCTCTCTTTTCCACTCCTCTCGCTGTTCTTTTCGGCCCTCGTGAGGCACAAACAGATCGGAAACAGCTGTGAGAATGATTCTGTCTAAACCTGCGGTTACCCTCAGACTCTTCAAAAATATGCTCCCTGCCTTGAAAATCCCCTCAAAGTTTGCAGTTTCTTTTACGTGGCAACCTTAGTTTGTATGTGTGTGCGTCTCCACAGGTTTAACCATATGAAAACCGGCGGTTCTGCCAGGAGGCTGACTGCCAGGCCAGAAGGGAGGGAGGGCTAGAAAAGATGCTATACTCCCCTTCTCTATCCTCTCTATTTGAGCTTCACGTCTATCCGTTTGCTTTTGTCTCCTTTTTGATACTCATTTTGATTCACTTTCTAATGTCTTTTTCTTTATCTTGTTTTTCTTTTGTCCCGATTCTGTATTAACACATGATCACATTGTGGTCTCTCCAGCCAAGATAATCAGCAGGAAGGGTTGACAGCCAGAAAGCATGAGATGATGAGTTCACTGCTTAGCTGTTTGGACGTTCTGGGTCACGAGGAGGATTCCAGACCTTTTTGTGGCAACAAGCGATAACTAGAACGCTGCAGCTTCACTGTTTCCAGTGAGCCCAGAGTTTGGATGAGATACTTGGCTCAGCATTTGCTGTTGTCTGTACAGTTTTTTCTAAATAAACTACACAGTCCAGCCAGAGCTGCACTGAAAATGTTTGTTCTGCAGCCTTAGGACATCTGTAGCAGCCTTAGCGTCACAAAGAACAGAAGACAGCTTCTGACTTTGTTCATGGCACCATAAAAGCTACAGTAATAGTATGAGTAAAATATAATAAACTATGAGACATTTTACATACACATTACTTCCCTTACCAAGGGCAGCAACTCCATGCATTTAGGCATGTAGACATAGTCATGACGATCTTCTGCAAATGTCTACTGGGATTTTCACCCACAACCAGAGAATTGTCCAAAAAAGAGAAAATATCCAGCTAGAAATAAGAAACTGAGGCTACAATTCACACAGACCTTCCAAAATTGGTCAATAGTAGATTGGAAAAACGTTTCTTGGTCTGATGAGTCTCCTTTTCCGCTGTGACATTTGGATAGTAGGGTCAGAATTTGGCGTCAGCAACATGAAAGTATGGATCCATCCTGCCTTGTATCGATGGTTCGGGCTGGTGGTGGTAGTGTAAATATGTGGGGGATATTTTCTCGACCCACTTTAGGCCTATTTTGAACCAACTGAGCATGGTTATAACACCACCGCCTACCTGAGTATTGTTGCTGACCATGTCCAACGCTTCATGACCACAGTCTACCTCTTGTGATGCTACTTTCAGCAGGATAACATGTCATGAAGCTGGAATCATCACAGACTGGTTTCTTGAACATGACAATGAGTTCACTGTACTTAAATAACCTCCACAGTCTAGTAGAATGAAACCATAGTGCAGATTCTTGTATCTATAGCTGCAGTGAATTTATGGAAATATTTCACCTTCAATAGAATATACGGTAGTCTCTACTGCAGGCATAGACTGTATATGTCTATGACTGCATCCATCCATCCATCCAACTTCCTGACCGCTTCTTCCCTTTCGGGGTCGCGGGGTGCCGGAGCCTATCCCGGCTACTGATGGGCGAAGGCGGGGTACACCCTGGACAGGTCGCCAGTCTGTCGCAGGGCCTCAATCACACACACATTCACTCTCACATTCACACCTAGGAGTCACCAATTAACCTATGAAGCATGTTTTTGGATGGTGGGAGGAAGCCAGAGTCCCCGGTGAAAACCCACGCATGCACGGGGAGAACATGCAAACTCCACACAGAAAGGTCCCAGCCGGGAGTCGAACCGGGGCCTTCTCGCTGTGAGGCAAGAGCGCTAACCACTGCGCCACCGTGCAGCCCGTCTATGACTGCAATTATTCAATTTTCTTAAATATTGTATACCAATTTTTTTTTTTTTTTACAATCTTAGGTCAAATGTCAAGTTGTAAAGTTGAAAAAATGCATTTACTACCAAACAACCAAACAGATTTGAATATGTTGGACAATCAATTTAATTTTTGCCTTCTTGACCGATACTATTAGAAATCAGGGAAGGTTTTACTTTTGTTGTACTTTATTAATCATAGTTTTTTTTGTTTTTAGTGTCATATGCTCATGTTTGTTGGATTGTTTTGTTGCTTCAACACTTCCTATATGCATCTATACCAATAAACATCCTTTACAACGGAAGATTGCAAAAATACAAAGTCACACATTGAATATTACTTTTCTTATCCAGAAAAAAATCACAACATTCATTTTAAATTTTACTGATCTTGACAAATCACATGCATTTGTCAACAATATGCTCTATTTTATTTGTTAACAATTTGTATTGACTAAAAAAAAAAAAAGCAATGAACTTTTGTTTTGGTGACGTGAACAACCTTCAGCTGTGCTTCCAGTGTGTGTGCCTTTGGCCACGGCTTGCCTCTCTCCGAGGGACACAAAAAATGATTGATAACTTCATTTCTTCCTGTAGGAAAGCGGGGTTTAAAGTACATGACCTGTTTCCAGTGTGTGCAGCCAGTTGTCTTTCTCCATCACTCTGGGCTTTTTTCAAACTATCTTAAAGCGTGTTGTGCTTTCAGAAATGACAAATTATAGCTTGTTTTTTTTAAAGACATGTCAGTTGTTAGGAAATTGAGGTGTGAAGACGTATTTGTCACACGCTGGCTTTTGATGCAGAGGAAACCACCTTTTCCACTGGGTGACTGCATGATGCATGATGGTGGCCTTTGTGCCCCATCTGAGGAACTGCAGCAGGTTAGCTTTCATTGGCAGAAACAAGCCCCTTTGAGGCTTACTGTCCTATATATTTATATTTTAATGAGTTTTATTCAAAGATGTGAGTACTTGTGTTGTTCATTCTGGATTCTCCAGCTCTGTGTAGTGACCATCACTCACTCATCATTGTCCTCCTCTATTTGTGTCTCTTGATGGAAGCTTTAATGTCAGCGAACGGCCTGTCTCAGCAGAAACAGCATAACAAGGCTTTGTTTTCAACTGTAGAAAGGCTCCCGTTTTCCCCAAAATCCCTCAAGATTTCCAGCTGAGACTCCGACTACCTCACACTACAGAGAACAGTAGGTGCACAGTGTTAACACCACATCGCGGAGCTGCTGATGGGTCCGCCTTACACTCGCTGACAGTGCCAGAAACCTCAGCCTCCAAAGGTTACGGGAGACCAGCCTTTCCTGTGGTCACTCGTTTATCTTTATTTGACACATGACTGGCAGGGAAGGTGGGCGGCACCTTCTTTTCAAGGCCATCGTTTGTGCAGAAGTCGGTTCGCTGAGACTCATTACGATGAAAGACTTGTGATTTAAGTTATCGCCTGCTCACTGGATTAACATTTCTTGTGGTGCAACTTTTACAGAGCGGTGGATTTTGGAAAGTGTTCTGGCAGATGTTTCCATTGAGCGCTACCGCTATGGATTTATAGGAAGTGCAGTAGACTGATTAACTGCTGAACAGAGAATACTATTCCAACATTGCAATGGGAAGCTTCAGAAGATAAATATCAGCTGAAGGCTTGGATTTACATTAAAAATACATTAAGAATCACATTTTTTTTCAGTATCGATCGACTGTGGGATAAACTACTACTGTCTCATCTTCACACCATCAGACCTTTTAAGGTCCTAGACTTGACAGCTGAACATTTTTATAGCACAGAGTGAAGACAGATTAAGTAAATGGCGACTGTGAAGCCTTTTCCCAACATTTTTGCTTCTTGAGTTTGTGTTTCTTTTTCCAATAGACGTCTCAACTCCATTTTTTTACTCAATATTTGTCTTTTGGGATTTTTTTTTTAAAATGATAATAAAGTTTTAAATACAGTCCATTGAACTTCTCTGTAGAACTGAAGCTTTTGTTACGTCTCTGGGTTGCGAGATCACATGAGTCATGTGTTCATCAACTTTTAAATGGGTGGTTACATAAAAAAATATGGTGTCCCAGGACAAATAGATTAACACAGTTTACAGCTCTGAACAAATTTCCCAGAATTCATACATAAATGGCGTTAGATGCTGACATTCCAGGCATTCGTTGAACTGTCTGGACAGAGCTGCCATTTATATATGAATCACTGGACAATAAACTCATGTTGGTCAATGTAAAGACTCACTCTGATCATCTTGTGATCCATTGTAAAAGCGTTCCCAGTGGTCTTTTATTTATGGTTATGTTATTTTGTTTTCTGCAGAGTAGCTCATTAGAAATTTATCTATGAGTTGTGGGCAGGACTGTTGGAGAGCAACCCCGCCCCCGCTTCGCCTGAGAACTCATTGCAGGAGGCTTGTGGCCCAACCACTGTCAAAAATTAGCTCATTTTCAAACTGCATTTTTTCATCTGCTCCTGATTCACAACAATTTGAATAAAGAAATACTCAAAAAAACAAATTTAAGCTCAATTTTCTGAATATATGTCCTCCCTTATCAGAAAAAGGCCACGAGATCATGTTAAAAACAGCATTTTCATTGGAGTGGATGTTTAAGACGCAAATAAAATTGATCTAAAATGTGGTTTTCAAAGGTTAAAAGTAGACGAAATGTGTTGGTACTTTGTGAGAAACCTGGAACCTGATATTTACCTGTGCAGATATTCCTGTCATGTGTCTGACATGACTTTAGCTCAGATTTCTGTAAATTTTGGAGAAAAAAAAGTTGAGTTTAAACTTTCATTGGAGGCAGCACAACAATCAAGTTGTACTTTCTGTTGTGAAATTTGTTGCACTTCCACATCAACGTTGTTGCACCCAATAGGACAACTCCTGGATAAAAGAATAATTTGTGCCTTTATGGTTTCCGTAGTCATTTGGTTGTGAACTTTTTTCTTCTTTTTGCTGCTCGTTTGGTGCTGGTGATCTCTACTCTCTGTCGTTTCCTCTCAGCGCCTCTTATATTCTGATTGTCTTCATCATCCCGCTGACCATTTCTGAGCTGGACAGCTTCTTCTCCCTCTGCTCGCTAGGGTGGGGGGACGCACACAGACTTTACCAATTAGGAGGTGCCGCTGCAGAGTGTCCGCTTCGGGCGGCCGCCCTGCTGCTCCCCTTGGTCCCCCCATCATAGTTTAATGCGTTCCTTCCCGTCTCCAACCTCCCGGTGGGGGAGGTCGGAAACCAGTGAGTAAACTTTTGGCAACATTTTCATTCATTTGCTGTTTCTTTTTTTGTTCCTGCAGAGTTCAAAGGGGGTGATGGGTAATAAGGAGTTGTCATTGGGAGGGTGGCCACATTTTTCCCTGGGGTGGAGTAAATTAAATGACTTGAGCTCTGTGGACAGCTGTGATTGGTGAGATTTCTTAATGGCGCTTAGAGCTTATCTCTTCATTTATCCAGTTTAAAGTGGGCTTTGATGGCTGTGTTCACCTTTTTTAACTGCACAGTATGCAGTAGCTGCTCTGCGCTTTTATTTTTTTATCTGAACGATGACTGAGTTGTACCAAAACATCACTAGATTCATTTTTTTCCCCCCCTCTGGGGGGGTTGTTGGGCCGTTGCCAGGCGTGGGTGGCTTTATCTTCAGACAAGTGGAGAGGACGGAAGCGAGAAGATGCATGTCGAGGGAGAAAGAACAGCAAAGCCCTCATTGACTTTGGAGTGATAGATGGAGGAAGGGGAATGAAAAGGCAAGCAGGCCACAGAGGGGAGAGCAGAAAATAAGTGGACAGAGAGGAGGCGCCCCGTCATCTCAGCTGTTGAGATTTTCGCGAGCCAAAAACATTTGCCTCCCAACATCTTACAGCTGTGCAACCAGCCGTGTTTTATTTTTAAACAGATTCTTATCTTAAGCGCCAAATCAAGTCAGAGTGCAGTGTGTTGTTTCTATTACTATACCATTAAATAGAAACTTAATTATTCTTTTTTTTTAAGCTTACAAAGAATTTGAAACAGATAAAATTTTGCTGTTTTATGCATTTTCATGTGTAGAAAATATTCATAGTTTAGGGATTTCATCCTGTCCGAGTCAGAAGATCAGGATCTGATCGTAGCAGAAGGAAGGGTCAGAGGTGGATGGAAAAACCGACTGATGAGTCAAATTCTGAATGCGGGGCTTTATATTCTCCCCGGGCTGTAAGTGTGGCGATTGATTTACTAAGCGATTGGTTGACTTCGGTCGCCCCCACCCCCTGTTTCCTCCCCTGCTGTTTGTCTCACCGCCTGTGTTTGTTTGCTGTGAGCCAATCAATACAGAGGAGTTAGCAGGCAGTGGTGTATCAACTCAGGGCTGCATTGATCTGTTGCTATTGATTCAAAACCTTATTATGCTTCATCATCTGAATCCCTAAAAGGCTTGTAAATCTGTCGCTCGACTGCTTCTTTTTTTTGTCACTGCATTTCTGATGATGCAACATTTTCTAGATCACATTTTTACATTTCAGTGTTTTTGTGCAAGTCATCACCAGCATGAACCATACGTTGATACCATCCACATCAACGTTCAAGTGACCACTTGCAATACCTGTAGTATACGGTGTAATCAGACTGGACACACTGGACACAGTTTATTTCCTGCGATATAATTCATTTTCAGCCTGAATACAGCCAAGCGAACCCTGCTCCAGGAACTGCTCTCAGGTCCATCTTTCGAGGTGGTCTCTGTTTGTTTCCAATCAGACTGAGCTTTGGTTTGCTCTGAGATTCCTCAGTCTAAATACAAAACGGTCCAGGAGTGGAATAGCTGAACCAAAACGGCCACCGTAGCCGGCAGTCATGTCATGTAAAAGTAGAATTGAGGCAACAGGACAATTTTAAAGCAAATATTGTCATGTTATCAAACAGAAAAAATGGTCCACCACATTAAGATTGATTTTGGGCTGTACAAAATGTTTGGTCACTAAACATTTATTGAAAGTTAAACCTGGTTGAACTTTGACTAATCAGAGACTTGGATTTGTCAGTGGTGTTTATGGATGGTGTCACTTTTAATTCACAGAACTGCCAACCGGTTGAAAATTGATCATGGAGAAGAAATTAATGATTGGGGTTTGTGCCAGGCCGTCTGTGAAAAAAAATCCTGGAGCAAGATTCACCAGAATTACACTACTTTGACATTTCACACCAAGCCTCTTCCAATTGTTTAAGAACTTAACCTCACAAACCTGGTGTGAACGCAGCATTAGAGCTTCATTTAAAAAACTGGATTTCTGAAGCTTATAACATTCAGAAACAGATAATCCATGTGGGGACAATGATGGACAATTCACCAAAATTTTAACTTTGACTGTCACACCACCAGCCAGTTCATGTTTTGTCCTCTGTGTGCTTGTTAGAGAGGCCTCTGTAATGTAAATTTCAATACACTGAGAGCCTCTGTGTTCTCTTCCTAGAACAACCACTTCTGATACATTTTTATTGACTCACACTAGCAAAGAAGATTGGAAGCATTATGTCAAAGCTAAAGTAAAGTTTGAATAGGAATTTGCTTTAAGCTGCTCTGCTTGATCTAAAAGAGCAATTCTGAAAAATCTCTTATAGTTCCTTGTGGAGGAAGATGACAGTTTGGTCATTTCAATTTAGAAAATGTTTTCACACACACACCAGTGATTCTTTGTGCGCTCAGCCACTGGTGATGTTCTCCGTATGCACGCGTAACGCGTATGCAAAACGCACACTCAAACACTCACTCGCACAACACTCAAGAGACTGAAAGGTTAAAAGTGCAGCCAGAAAAAGCAAGCTGCCAATCAGCTCTGCCAGGCTCGGCGACTGATAAGGTCGACCGCGGGGAGATGTCGCCACTCAGGATCTGTCCGTCAAACGCAAGGGTCTGCTTCCACCCACCACCTCACCCAAGAGTGATTGCAGGAGAGTGTGAAAGATGGAGAGGTTTTGGGCTGGACACTGAGTCGCTTGGGACTGAGAGAGGACTGGAAATTGGAAGGAGAGCAAGAAAAGTGGAAGAGGACCAAAGTCACTCATGAGATTCTAAATAATATGGTGGGAAAATGCAAAGAATGTGTTTCGAATTTGATCTTATTATTATTATTTTTTTGTATTTTAATGAGTTTAAGGTTTGCAAGATAACATGACTCGTGTCATGAGACAGCGAAAGCCACTCTGCCGTGATTAAGTTACCCAGCTTAAATAAATTACCATAGAAATCTTGCTGAGTCATTCATTGTCAGGCCAAGACTCATGTGGAACAATAGCACAATGTTTGAACAAAACAAGAGGCTTCAGTTTTTGAATCGCCGGCTGTGTTGACTCATGTTGATGAAGAATGCAGATGCTGGATATCCTCTGGATGAACCTCCACTTTTTAAGCATCTCTAATGACCATGGAAGACAAGATTTTGTTTTCCTTTTTTTTTTTTTTTTTTTAAATCCAATGTTTTTTTTTTTTGTCTTGTTAAAGTAATCATATTTTCATCTGTTTCTCAGTGTTTTTTTTAAATCATGACTATGCTATTTTTTAGCCAAATATAAAAAAAATAAAAATAAAAAAAAAGCGCATCATTTTCTAGAACATAGTTTCTGCAGAGCGGCAAGAGTTCATGAGAAATTTGCCTTCAGACTGTGCATGGGTTTGTTGGTTTGGAGCAACTCCGCCCCCCTTCTCCTCCCCGTTGCTGAGAGCTCTCTGTTTGTGGGCTCTCTTGCTAGCTTCCAGTCTCTCATTATTCTCACATTACTATTATAAAGTGTTACATTCAGACTCAAAGTGACTTTTTTCTGCAACAAAATAAGCTGATTCATGTTGATCTCGTTAAGGGGTTAGCGCAATCTAACTGCAGTTAAACGTTAACACTGGTCTGGAGCTAAAGCTACAATGTAAAAGCCTTAAAAGTTTTACAAATCCGAAAACCTTTTATTCTATATACAAAAAACTTTTGTTAACATCTTTTAATAGTGTCTACCCTCTTTTGATACATTTTAAGATAAGTTTTAATAAAAGGGGCTACAGTTCTGAAATTGTGCAGAATTTCCGCTTCTGGCTAATAATGTTTAGCAATTTCCGTTTTCGGCTAATGATTTTAAGCCGCCATCTTGTCTCCCACGAGGTCCTCTTGATGAAAATGATGAGCAATATTAAAGCTATTGAGCTGTACAGTTTTAAGCTCCTGATTCACAACAATTTGACTAAAGAAATATTCTGAAATGCAATTTTAAGCTTAATTTCTTCATATATGTCCTCCATCATCAGAAAGAATACCACAAGAACGTGTTAAAAAGACTATTTTCATTGCAGTGGGTCTTTAATGCTTTTAATCCCAAATACCACTCAAACCCAAAAGCAGAAAAATGTGTTCACACTTGCTCCATTTCCTTTGGTCTCCCACAACGAGTCTTCAAAGAGACCCCAGATGTTGTTCTTCAACTATCTTCTTTCACCATCTCTCAGCATGATTGTGGAAGTGACCCAAGTAGCATTCATTTAGCTGAGGACCACCTCCCGTCCCGCTTCGACTTCATTACACACAAAAAGACGGATTGGAGTTTCATGGGATGCAGAGCGGCTTTCCATCTCCGCCAAGGACTAATAAGGAGAAGGGATGCACAGCTGAGCTGCAGCGTTAGAGAGACAAAGTAATTTGATTTGTCACCCACACCTCTCTTGGTTTTTTTTCTATTGGGTTTGGTTTGGGAACACATGAGCCCCATAACACCACAACACACTATCTCTAATCTGTGGAAAAAAGTTTTCACAGTGTTTCCACTGCCAGTGGAAAAGCCTATTTTTGATTCATGTCAAGCTAAATGGAGCAAAAGTTGTGCTAGATCTCACTTAATCTGGGTTCTGATCAACTGCACTGATCAGCACAAGTAAAATAAAAGATTCAGTCACAGTCTTTCACATTACCAAGATCCTATTTATAGTTAGAATGTGGGCACGTAAGATGCTGTTTTTGGTTACTTACTGCGTTGCCTGAGAACTTTTGCTCCGTCTCTATAGCAACATGCGTAGAATCAGCCTTTGCTCTCCTTTCATCCTTGTTTATAATGCCAAGTTGACATAAATACAGGACTTTGAGGGGCTCTTATGGTAATACACCCAGTTTGTGGGGCAACAAAACGCTTTAATTAGGCTGAATGCCAACCATATGGGACAGCAGGTAGGCTCCACACTCATGTGGTCCAAACGCACAGCTGCACACAAACATGCACACATTTAAGGGGATTAGGAAAAGCAACATGAAGGGCCAAATACGGGTAATGCAAGCTCATTTTATGTCTTTGGAAAAAGGCTAAAGCTGCTTTATGTGAGGCTGATATCTGATCTTAATGATCTTAAGGCTCACATATACGAGCTTTGATTGAACACCATGACGCTTTGAGGGGAAGAGATTTAAAGACAAAAAAAAGAAAAAAAGTTGTGTATTTTATGCAAAAAGTATGGTCTAAACTTAGAAAATCCTCTATGTGTGAAATTAGGAAACTTTATCTCATAAAGCTGAAGCTGTAGCATTTTTTTTTGTTGTGTCAGTGTAAAGTGTGTCATTTTAGAGTTTTGATTCCATCATAGTTTTTAAAGCGAACTGTAGGTGTCACGTGACAGAAAAAAAAAATCTGCAAAGCATGAAACCGTGAATAAAGAAATGCAAGTGGAAGAAACACTATATTTTAGTTTAGCGGGACAGCTTAAAGTTTAACGGACTACATGTAGGGCCATAGTTTGTCCACCCCTGTTTTGGACTAATCTCTTCAATTTCCTTGACTTATTTTAGCTATAGGATTATGTGAATAAACAAAAATAAAGTATGTATTGTCATGAAGTAGTGATAAAGCTATAGGAACACTGCATTAACACTATATAAAAGATTTTTTAGGCAAACTGCTGCTCACCAATGTCCTCATTTTGGTGTGGTTCACCAGGATCCTCCCCCATGTTTGTTTTTTCAGCTCTCCATGCACTTCTTGCTGCTCATTACCTGGATCAGGTGTGCTCGATCAGTCAGAACGCTGAAACACCTGAGTCAGCTAATCAGTAGCAAAAGGAGGAGCTGGAAAACAGACAGGGTGCTAAATCTAAAGGGCCAAAAAAATAGAAAAGAACATTTTTATGTCAGGCTGTGCATGGAACACAGAAACTGTCTGACAGTCCATTCGGTTGCAGCAACAGTTGCTTTGGGTCTTTCAGACACGATGCTGTGTGAGTTCCAGGAAGAAATCACCTTTTGCATTTCCTGAAAGCCTCAGAAACACTGATTCCTTGAACGCATCACTCAGTTTATTTTATCATGTTTCTAGTATAACACCAGTGAGAGTAAGGCAGGCAGTTTGAGTAGACAAAGCTACAGACTGATGTTAGCAGGACAAACTGGAGGAGTAATAGTGATGAAAAATGACCGCAGTCTGGGGGGAGGCAGCGCAGCAAAGAGAGCTAATGAGAGTGTGGGAGGATGGGTCAGATGCAGGGACAAAGAGGACTAGAGTTAATTAAAAGGAAGGGGGGTATAGAGTATAAGGCTCGGAGAAAGGTAGACATGAGAAATAAAAAGCAGTACAGCTAATAGAACGTGTCTGATCTGATAAAAGGGAAGTAACGAGGTCGAGGAAACTCGGGTTGCGGCCGTAACCTGAAAAGCAAAGTTAGACACATATGCGTGGAAAGAAAGCGAGTCTGAGAGCGGTGCCAAGCTGTCCCAGAGGTGATGAAAGAGGCCATAATGAAGTATCTGTGCTCCGCTGCCTCTGCCGCTGGCTGCAGAATAACCACAGCCTTGGCGTGGCTGCAAGACCTGCTCAATCATGCCAGGAGCACGCACACACACACAAATTTGTGACCAACTCCTGCCTTGCAAAAAACGCACCCTTTTTTACAGTCTGCAGCTCATGACAGATGATCTCTGTCTTCCTGCCACCCACTGTGCCCCTGCCTCTCTGTCTCACAAAAAACCAAGCTGTTTTCACCTTCGTTTGGTCCTTACGTACAGGCCAGCGGTGGTGGGATTGTGTGGTTTTGTAAAACAACCTATTGTTCAGCATGACAGTCTTGTAATGCACAAGACATTGTGGTTTTCCAGAGACACGCTGCGAGAGACATGGAAGTCAAGACAAATAGCGCATTCCAGCTCCGCAATAAACAGGGCCAGGCTGTCCTGCGGTTTCCGCCGCTGCACACCGCTGTGCTAACCTGCCAGTTTGTAGCAGTGCATGAACAATGCGTCTTCAGAGTACAGAGAAAGCAATGCGGGTGAGCAGTCCTTGTTGCCCCTTTCTTACATCTGCATCTTTTTTTATGAGGAAAAGCTTTGCACGGATATAGAAACCAGAAGATGCATCATTCAAACGAGGGAAATGACTGTGATTGAAGCCAGTATGTGAAGATCAAACAGAAGAATATTAATCACTATTTTGTGTATTACATAAGAGTGTCTATTAAGATGTGTTCACACACACGCTTGTGATGTTCTAGATCTAGATACCAGACATCCTGATAGTGTTCACGGTCAACCCAGCTGGTGTTTCTCCTCCAGGTTCATCTGCTGAGCTGAAGTTTCCTAAAAATTAAAAAATAAACTTTTCATGTATGTTTGCATAAAAGAAACTTTTCATGTATGTTTGCATTTATGTGTACATTAGCCCTTGTGCTCTCTTATGGGGTCCCGATGACCCCACCCTTACATTGATGTGTGATCCTTCCCATGACAAAGGTGGACAGGATTTTAGTTCTGCCACAGACAACAGTGAAGATTAAAAATCCTTGGAAAAAAAATGTTCAGTACGCTGTCTTGTAAACATGTAGCACATGGGTTAGTTTCTGAATCCAGATACCAATTAATCCCATTTTGTAAATCCTGTTAATGTTAATCTGCAGTGTGAAATGGATTCCTTCTTCCTTTCCCTGAAACTATTTCTGGAAAGGAACCCTTAAATAAAGAAGAAATGTCTCTGGATGATCTGCGTTGCTTTAGTCTTGTCAACAACTTCTTTCTCTCTTATCTCTCCCATTAGTCCTGGAAAAGAGAAGCAGAGGTAGGGTGCAAAACAGGACACTGATAGTGAATATATATGTTTTTTCACCATCTTTGTCATTGATGTTTATGTGGAATTTTATTAGCCCTGACCAGCTATACTGTCTATCTACACTAATTTTTAGACGTTTTGCAGCCTTCCTTCTCAATTTCTCTGATACTTTTACCTACTAAATGAGACAGTCGAGACACAGGGCAGGGTAAAGGGGTAAAACCATTGACATGAATAGAGATGGACAAAACAAGGCTGTTACCTCCGGTTCCAACGAAATGAGGTCAATTCAGTCACTATTTTCCACAGTACAATATTGCCTGATTTCACCATTTTGGGAACAAATGTCATTAGCAAGCAGGTCATTGGTCCAAGAATATGTCAATTAAACACTTCTAACGTTAGAGGTGTGGCCAGCGGGCAGCACATGCTTTTATTGAGGCAGTTGATTAGCTAGTTTGTAACTTAAATAACTGGTGATAAAGAAAATATATCATGGAAAAAAATAGTTTTAGCAATAACATGTTAATAAGAGACACCAGAGCAAGAATGGTTATTCTGCCTAACAAAATGACTGAATAACAGCTGTTTATTTTTCTATAGAAGTCAATGGGGTTTTGGCTTTGTGGGACCAGTGAGTACTTCCTGTTTCGAACGCAGGGAGGGAGGGGGGGTGATCAGTTCTCTCTACGGACTGTCTACGGGTAAAATGGATACCTTGAATCTACTTCCTCACTCCCCTCAGCACTCATGGACGGGTTTGACAACAGTTGCATTAATGTTTGGCAGGAACATAAATGACTTTCCAAGCTGTTGTCAGGGTGTTGAGCAATATGCTGATGACATAGTCATTTACGTTCCTGTTGAAAAAATCCAATCTGACTTGCAAACTGAATTACCCAATTCCAAATTTGATGTAAACTGTAAGATTTTACATATTATTCAAAAGAATAAGTAAAAAAGAAAAAAAACACTATATTCATTGTTATATGTAACCTCTTAGGTCCTGCATCAACATGCATCACATTTGGGTTACATTCACACAGCAGTTAATTCTGCTTAACTGAAGCCCTGTGACTACAGGTTTAGAGAGTCAGCTCAAATATTAGATTAAATACTGCATTAAAATGTAAATATTGGGGAGACTTCATCTTCTTCAATGATGCCTTATATAAGGAAACAGTCATGATAAAGTAACAACATTTTCTTCAGTGAGCTTTTAAGCCTATTTATTTGTTTTTTACAAGTATTTTTTGGAAAAGTGTTGATAATTCACCTATTTGGAAAGGAAATGACTCTTTAAAAAAAAAAGTTAAAATATTGACATTGAAGGTATTTCAGTTTTTAAAAAGACTTGTCTTTACCTTTAATCCTGCCCAGTGTAATGTACACAGAAGATAAAGTGAACGTTAACCTGGATGGTTTAACTTCTAGTTCAGTCTCTCAGTACAAATACCGTAGTACTTTTGTGTGAGCTTGAATGCTCAGATTTTCTGTCTTACAAACAAATTCTCTAAACAGTCAGGACTGGAGTGTGTTCTGACTTATTGTGTCACTGGAGACGGTTTGCATGTGTGTACCTTGGCTCTGCTTCACACAGCCAAAGCCTCTAGATTGGTTTTATTCCAAGCAAGTCATCTTCCAGCTAAGCAGCTCCCACAGTACTCTGATTCTTTACAGCTAGGACTTTATCTGTTCCTGGCATAATCCGGACTGTTTAGTTCGCCTGTCCCGCTGTCTTTTTTCCCTGTAGCTTCTGCAGCTTCAGAAAGCTGTCCCGTGCTATCTGAGATCTGGGAGTTTTCCTGCCAGACGAGGGAAAGCAAACACGGTCGGCATCGCCTGTTGTCCTGAAGAACGGTTGATGTTTTGTGGTGTCTGTTGCAAAGGATGGCTTGCATGTGGATTTGTGTTAGATTTGAAAAAAAAGAAGGAGGGAGTGGGAGATAAACATCACCAGTAATCGAATACCAAGGAATGTGGAGCGTCCAAAACAAAAGAATGAGCAGTTCAGTTCCTGTCTCCAAAGTTTTGGCTGAAGAAAAATAAAAATTCCCTTTGTTGTATGTATTTCCATACATTCAGAAAGAGATTTATTGTTATTATTTTGTTGTGTTCCACTGCTGTAGATTAAAGGGTTTAGCAAGCAAAGAGCATGTGACATTGAAGACCCACTCTAATCAGTATTCTGTTTTTAGTGTTTTTAACTTTTCTGATGGTGGAGGACATACAGTAAGAAAATTAGTATTAAAACTACAATTTATGTATTTCAATCATTGTGAATCAGGAGCAGACCAAAAATGCCTTTTCAGAATCCCTGTAGTTGTCAGGTACAATTTATAATCAGCAGGTCCTGCTCCATTTTGAATCCAATACATCCATTGTGGACAACTAGATCTATGTATGTCTTCGTTTTCTTTGTCTGAGCTGCCATCTGGCTCAAAACTGCATGGCTTGATAGCTTCAATAATGCTCGCCTTTTTTGCTACACAAGCAATCTTAGGTTGGGGGTGTGAAGAGCATAAGCTAGCAGGAGAGAGTGTAAGCAAAGGGACGATGGGAAGTTAAAGTAGACTCTCTGCTGCAACAGTCCTGACCACAACTCTGTGAGGCGAATTTCTGAAGTCCTGCTGCTCTCCAGAAACTATGTTCGACAAAACTGTATTTTTTTTAATTTTGGCTAAAAGCAGCATAATCATAATTAAAAGACCCTTGGGAACGATTTTACAACAGATCAAAAATGATTGTAGTGGTACTTACAGAAGCAAACTTTTTGTTAGCATCCTTCCAATTCTGTTTAGAAACTATCTGTAGTCCTCTGTGCGTGATTGGTTACAGTCGAGAAAAGTCATCCTTAGACCATAAACCTTTCATTTATAGTGTAGACACTCAAAGCAGAAGTTGTTTGACCTAAATGATTGTGTGTCAATAAAACTGAGCTATTGGGTCTTTAATTTTTACGTCTCAAACTGCAGATTTCCCACTCTGAGGATCTGACTTCCCCTGAATTTTCCCACAGTCTCTGACAAAGCTGTCACTCCAGATAAGATGTTCCCTGTCTTCATTCTGGTCGTCTCTTATCTCTGGATACCCAACTGTGTGTAAAAAAAAAAATGAAAAAGATGAAAAATGAAGCTCAACATTCTGCACCTCTCTGCATTTTAGATGTGCCTTTTGGTTTGCAGTTTCGCCATTCTTTAATGGACGCCCCTGACCCGTACACACATGTATATGCTGCTGGCATCAAGGTGTCAACCCCCACCCTCCCAGGGAAAAGCCAAAATAGGCCCCGCTGTTTGGTTTGGGTCACAGCTAGTTAGTGGAGAAAGTCTCTCCGCCTTCAAGCACATCCCCCATCCTTTCATCAGTCTGTGCATCCGTCCATCCACCCTGCTGCAGCGTTCTCCCCACCTAACACCATCACTATAAAACACACACACACACACACAGCCAGAAGCCTCGTGGTGTCTGTCTGCCACTGCATCATAAAGCAGCATGTAAAATCAAGGGGAGGGGGCTACTCCTTTGAAGTTGGACAATGAACTCCAACTTGCTGCTTTCCTTGATATTGGTGCACATCCTGCTCCAGCCAAATGAGGCTCTTCCTGGAAGTAGTGTCTGCTCCGTCTGTGCAGGCCTTGAACCCCTTTTTTTTCTTCTTTTTGTCCTTCTTTTGGTCCGTCCTGTTTGTTTGTTTGTTTGTTGCAGCTTGTTGTTCTGTGGTGGGTTTTATGCCAGTGGCTACAGCAGCGTCGCGGACGGAGAAAATGATCCTTCGTGGCCCTGGCTGGCTGATGTAATCAGAGCAGACCACAGGCCCCCACACAGCGCTGCATGTGGCTGGGGACCCCCGTCAACAAGCATTCAGAGATAATGGGAAACAGATTTAGGCTATTAATTAACCTATATAATACACTTAGATGCTGCTCTGGTTATCTGGAAAGCCAAGCTCCCCCCATCATCTCTAAACGCAGCTGCATGTACGCCGAACGTCTGCGCTGCAAGACTCCCTCTAATCTTTGAAAGAAAACTGCAGTGATGAAAAATTCCAGTGGACACGCTGGATTTGTCAAAACCTCTTGAAAGGATTTCTCTGTTTGGCCACAAGTTGATATGTCGGAAATAAATTAGGCAGGTTTGTCAGTGTTTGGCCTTCTTCCTCCACAACATCTTTTTGTCTATGTTGCTTGTGTGACATCTTCTCACATGTGGGTGGTCTCAGATAATAGAGCATGGTGATCTGTTTCTCAGGTGGGCCTGTTAATAGTACTCACCATGGCACGTGTAGTCAGAGCCTGTAGCTATATGTTCCCATTTAGGGTTATTTATTTAAAGACCTACTGTAGTGAAATGGGGTTTTTAATGTTTTCAGCATGTTCTAGGGGCATTTTCTCATAACTAAAGACATATATTAAAAATAAATTAAAATTAAAGTTGTTTTTCTAAATGTTTCTCTTTTCAAACTGAATATTGGGAGCAGATGAAAAAAGGGCATTAAAATAGCCTATAGCTGTGACGTAGGTGTTACAGTTAGTAAGCCACAAGCTCCATGCTCCGCTAAATTCCCAAGCATTGAATGAATGAATGAATGAATGAATGAATGAATGAATTAAATGAAATGGTTTATTTCAAGCAATCAGACCATAATACATGAAATAACATATCACTTAATGAATCGCAAGTAGATTGCTTGAAAGGAGTGGAAGGAAGCGAACTTATATAATCCCACCCCGACTCAACCATACCATTTTCTCTACATGAATTATCAATATCCGGTTCAGGACTTAATATCAAATATTAGATTCAGGTTATTACTCGCGTGCTCTTAACTCTCCTCATTGTTGAGGAGAGCTGGAGACACGCATCTGCTCGTGACCCGGAACCGAAGCATTTACTTACAGAAAAATGTTTTTTTTTTCTCATCTGAGTTGTTATCTGGGTCAAAACTGTATATTGAAGCATGATAGCTCTGATATTCCTCGCCATTTTTGTTGTACCGGTAATGCTAGTTTGGGGTTATCAGGGGCTGTAAGCTAGCAGGAGAACATGTAAACAAAAGGATGGGAAGGGGTGGGTTTTAAGGAGCATTAAGTGAGTTGAAAGAGTTAGAAAAAGTCCATCAATCAGACTTTATTAACTGCATTCGCAGTAACTTCAGAACTTGTTTGTAACAGTCTACACAATGGACATTTTTCAAGCTTTAGTCATGTTAGCGTATTTGCAATACCTGTAATGCCCAATCTTGTTTGCAACACGTAACAAAAAAAGACTGATACTGCAAAAAAAAGTGTTACAGTGACATCACTAACTCCCAAACTTGTTAGCAACCCATAAAAAAAACACAGTCCAACATTGCTACATGTTAGCAGCGTTATCAAATCCACAATAACACAATCATTGTTTGAAACTCGATAAAAACAGACTGACATTATTACAAACCACCGATTACCTGTTGAAATCACTTCAGTATCAGTAAATATAACCAGAATTATTCCACATTTAAGCTGCTCCAGATTATAATGGTAAATGGTGTACACTTGTACAGCACCTTACTTCCTTCTTTACAGGCCCAAGGCGCTTCACAGTCACACTCCCATTCACCCATTCACACGGTGGTGGCAGTTCTACTTCCACCAACCTTCCACCAGAGACAATGTGGGGCTCAGTGTCCTGCCCAAGGACACTTCGACATATGGGTGGGTAAGGCAGGAATTAAACCCGAAATCTTCCAATCAGGAGTCGACCACTGCTGCAACACGGTTTTTGGGGCTCCCGTGGTGCAGTGGTGGAGTGTTGTTTATTGAATTAAAAAAACGTTTTTAAGCGCACGTTATATTAGGGAAATCTGTATACTGATTGGTCACCATCTGATATAGCTTGTTTGACTTTGAAATTTTGGCCTATGAACCATAGTTTTTATTACATTCTTCTTGGAATATATTATACTGTACTTTACCTCAGATAAATTGCTCCAGCCATGCACATATATATATTATGTGCTGGCTGTGCAAAATGTTGTGCAGAGATCTGCATTTTAGTGACATATGGCAGTGAACTGCTAAATATTTCAGCCTTGACCATCATCATTCAGCAGAAGTGAGGGCGTGTTCTAGTTCCATGCTCATCCTGAATGTAAAGTATGCCCATGTTTTCCCACAGAGGTATGGGATGCATGTGTTAGCACGTACCTACATGTGAACTGAAGTTTAGGAACACAAGACTGCATAGCCATTACCTTTTTCCACTGCACTTTAAAGCCACTCTCCTTCAGGATCCTTTTAAACATAATGGAGGACTATTTTAGTTGCTTTTTGTATTAGAAGTTCTTTTTTCAGCCGACAAAATTATTTTCAACATTGAGTTTGATAGTTTGATTGTCGAGCTCTATTATGTGAAATTCTATCCCAGTGAATAAAAGCGCTCTCTTATGGCCATGAGCTGTGTGATGAACAGTGGACTCAGGTGGCAAAAATAAAGTTCTTTTCATGGGTCTCTTTTGAAAATAAGTAGCAAGGAACTCAGAATACAATTATACTCTTACACATCCAGAAAACCCAAGTGAGGCTTTTGGCATGTCCAACAGGAAGGAGGCCTTCTGTCAGATCCAAGACATGCTAACAAGAGTGCATCTTTTGACTAGCCAAGGAATACCTTAAAAGTCCATCAAAGACCTAAAAAAACGGGTGATCAAACAGAGGGAGGTCCATGAATTCCTCCTAAAGGTGACTACTGTCCATACAACCCAAACCTCAGAAAAGCAGAATATGGGTAAATGGATGTCCATATATTCTAACAATTTAAGTTTTCTATTCTTGTGCATCAGTAGTGAGCCTGCCCCCCCCCAATAATAATAATAAAACATTTTTAAAAAATTCCATATTTGGATGTAATTGCATCTGTAAAGATTTACTCTAATTCTGGTCTACATGATAATCAATGATCAAATTAGATTCAGAAGACAAACGCCAATCAAAATGGCATTTGTAGCCTTTTAAACCTGTTCTTGCACCATTTCTTCCATGATGGGGACATGTATAAAGAAAATAAAGAAAATATAAAAATAATTGTGAAATAGAAGCAGATAGGTGGCCGTGGTGCAGAGGTGGAGTGGTCGACCTGTGACTGGAAGATCGCAGGTTTGGTTCCCGCTCTCTGCACTCATGTGTTGAAGTGTTCTTAAGTAAGGCACTGAACCCCACATTGCTCCTAATGGTTATAAGTTGGCACCAGTATTCATCTGTGGAACTGCCGTCAGTGTGGGAATGTGACTGTGTCTGTAAAGCGCTTTGGACCTTCAAGGAAGGCGGTATATCGCCTAAGTATGTCTTTTACCATTTATCAGACAAAAAAAATGCAGTTGTATTTGTTACATAGAAAATATGTAGCAGTAGTAATGTTAGGTTGGGGATGTGAGGGGCTGTAAGCTAGTGTGAGAGAGTGTAAACAAAGGGATCGTGGGAAATGAGTGGAGCTTACATTCGCGCCAACAGAAGCAAGTTTCTATTGAACTTGTGCCACTAGAAACTATGTCCTAGAAAACTACAAATTTTTTGGTTTGGCCAAAAATAGCCTAATAATAATTAAAAGACCACTGGGAAGTCTTTTACAATAGTCTAAAAGATGACAAGAGTCGGAGTTTAATGACATAACTTGAAAATTTATTTTCAAAACTGCAGCCGGTCTGTTTTTTGAAAAAAAAGTCCACTTAGATAGTCACAGCATTAGCTTTGCTAATATGAGAACTAATACATTTTTAGTAACAGCATGCAGCCATTGTAGAAATAGCTTGTTCTTATCATTATAACATGGCTACCACTGTCTATGCTTCCCTTGATCATGCACACATATAATGAGATGTTTCTTTATTGGATAACCTGAAGTATGTCACTTATAAAATCAGATGACTCAAAGCATCAGATGATAGTTAGATCTTTGGTGCACATGTAAATGGAGTAGTGTTGTTTTCTGTGCATTAAATTTAGTATTATTAGAGCATACAGAAGATTATATGTAGTTCATTGCAAAACTTTGCATAAAAACCTAATTTATGTTGAACTTCCACACATTCGCATCAGGTATGTGCTTCCTTCTGTCATAAAAGTCCATCTTTTTTAACTTTCTTTAGCACAATTCCTTTGTAGCCTTTCCTTGTAGGCTGTAAAATTCCTCCATGTAATGTGCTTGTGTAACTAAGCGAAAAAAAGCCTATACAATGATGATCATATTCAGAACCAAGTTTTTTAAATAAAGTCAGTGTTTGATGCAGATACCCCACAAACTCCATGGTAACACTTTGATGTGAAAATAACAAAGTGAGACCTGTTGGCTTTGACATCATCCTGCTATAATTATCAATGCTTTGCAGGCTGAACGCCTCTGGCTAGTCACTATAAACTATGGTAAGGAGAGTAAACGTTTTCCAAAGAACACTTTTCCAGATCCACAAAAGCCACACTGTCAACTAACTTTAGATTTCAACTTGACAACAAATCAAAAAGTAAAGCATTTTTTAGATGATTCATGAATGCATAGAGGAAACTCATGTTTAATATTTCATCATAAGAAATCTTCTAAGAAATCATTCTGTCGTTCATTGGAAAATGGTCGTATTGCTTCTGCAGATCCTATTTTTTAACTTTTCAAACTATTTTTTTCTCTTTTTACTGCCACCGCTCCAGAATACCTGGAAAAAGTGCTGCACGGGTGGCACTGATTCCTTCTGGGTAAAGAACTATAATTGTTATGGGATTGGACTGGAATGACCAACTAAGACTTTCTGAGATCTGTCTTTTAGAAGCCTGTGAAAAGTAAAGCCAGCCTTATCCGGGTGGGATAAATGAAAGTGACCTTTAGTAGAAGAAATGACATACTATTTTGGAAAAGCATATACTTGATGATTTTATATATTCCTTTTGCAAGTAGAGGTTTCGAACATAATCCAATCTCATTAAAAACTATTGACAAGGGTTTAGATTCATTAAAAGTTTCTGACGTGTTTATAAATATTGCAAATATTTGAATGTTATCTGATACCTTTCATGTATCCTGCTCCACACAATGGTGAAAATGCTTCATGCCGTGAGATAACAAGAAGCAAATGAAACTTGTAAGGAGTTTCAAACACTGAATGCTGTAGGCATTTGTAAATATAGACTGGGGATATTGGGACCAGCTTGGGACCTCAGTGCATAAATAATGTGGTCTCCTGCTGAAGTTTGAAGTACACTTAAAAAAAATGTCTAAACCATTTCATTTTGGAAGAGACATTTGGCAGTGGAAAATGACAAACTGCTGTGAAGAAACAAATTGGGTTATTTAAAGCAGCTCCAAACTGGCCACACGGATGCATTTCACAGAAAAGGACTGATGGTATTACTACTCAACTTTCTGTAATCAGTATTATTATTTACTCTTAATCATACAAGTTTGTTAATGGAAGGCATTTAAGAGCCAACACCCTGTGGCCATAAGTGGCATTGCATATTTGCAATGTCATTCCACACTGGTTTCATATTCCAGACCTAATAGCTACATTCATGTTTAAATACAATTTACGGTAAAAATATAATCTTGAAAAGCTCCACAGAGTTTACGCTTTGGCTCAGAACAGCCGGCATGCATGCAAAGCCAACATAAACCCCAGTTTATTTAGAGCACAGAACAACTGCTTCAGATTTACATGCAGTTCCTATGTATTTGGGACGCATGTGAGAGTAGGGGATTTTCTTGTGTACACAGAGAAAGAAATACACAGAACACGGTTGAGTCCCCGACCTCTGAGGTTTGGCTGCACAGCCGACCGTGATGAAGCTAAGTGGGTGCAGGCAGACCAGATGTGGCTGTCAAAGCCCACAGACCTGACAAGTGGCTGCTTGGCTGGAAGCCTGGCTGCCTTTGAGCTGCTTGGTATTCTGCCTGGAAGGCCAAGCTGGTCATGGCACTGCTGACCTCTTGACAAGCGAGGGGTGTAAAAATGCTGCAGGGCTGGGCGAGGCCTCTGGAAGCTTCTGGTTGTCAAAGTTTATTGAAACCACATATTTATGTCTTTTGTCTGTTTGCATGATGCTTAATAGGATTTAAAGTGGCTTTAGATTGGTGGTTTGGTTTTTTTTTATTCATCATCATCATCATCATCAGTGAGGAGTCATCACTTTTAATCCATGTTCTAAAGGGAAAAGAGTTTTCTTCTGGTTTGATATTTTCTTTGGCTAAAGTCTGTAAATGTGATTGCTGTAAAACAGCCTGAATGCTAAAAGAAAAAGACAACATCTTAAATCAACACTTGGAATTTTGCTGATTTCTAGGAAAATTTTAAATTACTAAAGAAATTCAATCAAAACTTCGAAAGAAACTCATAATTTGGGAATAATAGAAAAATACAAAAAGATTACTCTTGTAGTGAACCAAATGAGGAGTTCTAGATGCTGGTTGGATCATTCTAAAATACAATACAATGAAAACTCCAAACAATTTTAAATTTTTTTGTGACTTTGAAGGCAGTTCTCAATAATCAGCATATCCAAGCAGGTTAAACAAAAATCTCCTCAATATAACTTTTATTAAATTCTGTCTTTAAGAAAATGACCCAACGTCCATACATAAGCATTCAAATGTCATTTTATTTTAAATTCAGATACGTTTGATATTTAAATTTTGAGGAGTTGGTTTGGTTTTTCAAATGCTATAGTGGATTTATGGTGTAAAATCACAGAACATTAAGTTGCAGCCCCTTAATGATTCTTCAAACCTCCAAAGTGACTAAAAAAGATTGTAGAGATGAAATTCTGAGTGCTTCTATTCTTTTTCTTAGTGTTGTGGAATCAAACTTTGGACTATATGATCTTAACTGTGAACTTCTTCAAATTGGGAAAAGTACAAGAAAAACCTTTTTGATTGGTTGATTGATTGATTATAAATCCCACCCTGAAACTCTGAAACCACAGATTGGTTTACTTTTTTATATTGTGTATTAAAGACCCACTCCAGTAAAAATTGTGTTTTTACTAACCTTAAAATTGTATTTCTTCAACAGCATCCGAAAAAGAGCATATTTTTTGACATAGAAAATACTGGCGGGTCACCCACTCCGAGCTCTCTGCAAGAGGGAGGGGAAGTGGGGGCGGGTTGCTCAGTTCAAACAGTCCTGCCCACAACTCAGTGACAAATTTCTGATTAAATACTGTCGCTCTGCAGAAACTATGTCCTGGAAAACGACAGGTTTTATTGCATGCTAACTATGGCTTAATCATAATTTAAAGACCACTGGAAATGGTTTTACAAATGATCAAAATATGATTGACGCGGGACTTTAAAGACAAACTCCAATGAAAAACGTCTTTTTTTTACGTTCTTGTGTAATTGTTCTCATAATAGAGGACCCATGTAAAATAATTTATGATCAAAACTGCATTTGTGAGTATTTCTTAATCCAAATTGCATTAGATCAGGGACAGATGAAAACCCAATGCTTGAAAACTGCTCAGACTAAATGCAATGGGCGTGCCAAAGTCTACCCATCATGCTCCAATTCTGAAGCATCCACTTGCAGACAAATACATCCGTCTTAATTTTCCTCGTTTGAGCTGGTATCTGGTTTAAAACTGTCCAGCTTGATACCTCCGATATTGCACGCCGTTATTTTGCTTTGCTAATGTTAGCTTGGGGCTGTGAGAAGCTGTAAACTAGCATGTGAGAGTGTAAACAAAGGCTTGATGGGATATTAGCAGAGCTAACTTCAGCGCTAACAGCCCTGCTTACAACCCAGATTTGTATTTCTAATGAGCTGTAGAAAATATGTGTATTAAGAAATGAAACTGGCTTTTTGATTTAGTCTCAAAACGTTATAATCTTAACTAAAAAAAAACAACTGATTTTACAATAGACAAAAATTTCGTTGGAGAGGGACTTTAATGAAATCGGTAGCTCAATATGATTAATGAAAGCATGAAAACAAATTAACTTAACTTTAAAAGCATTATCCATACCTCTTTTTAGTATTAGGTGATTCACAATGACTAAAAAGTCCTGTTTATGGGTATAAAAAGTGTTCTTCACGTTCATGTCAGTGTATCAACATTGGTGTCCTTTGTTTGAAACATCTTTTCCAGTTCACACGTGAGCATGTGACTGCTCAGTCTGTCACCATATTAATGTGTGGAAAACAATGATGTAAAATATGTTGTTCTTTTATTTCTGAAACGTATCTAAACCAAAACACAACGATGGATGCAGTCTCACTGACAGCTCCACTGAAATGAGCTGCTCCCCCTGACAATCGGAGCTTGCAGGTCGACACAGGAAACCAAACGTTTGCTGAGCCTGCCAATCACAAGGGTGACACATTTCACCATTCAGCTCTAAGACACTCATTTGCAGCAGAAGATCGGTAAAGTGACAAAAACTTTGTGGAGGGGTGGAGCTTCCAAACTGCTGCTGAGGTGGTTTGTAACATTTTAGCTGACAGTCATTTCTTGACTTTTCCTCTGTTCAATCATGCTTCATCAGCTTCTTTAGGGGATTAAGAAGTTTGCTTACCAGCCCCAAGTCACGACAGACCAAACCATGAACAACGAGAATGAAATCTCATCAACAGATTACAGCCTTGAGCATGGCTTCGTTTCCAAAAATATGTAATGCATTGCACATGGGCGCTGAATGTTTTCCATATGCGAGAGGCTTGTGTGTTGTTGAGGCTCTGCCGTCTGCACCCCCAAACTAGTGCTGAGTCATCAGAAAATGGTGCTATTGCTCCTGTCGAATTCCCAACAAGGAGAACATTTTTAAACACGTTTTTATGTTTACACAACATTGCTCATTCTCGATTCCAAAAAGACTTGGAATCATTCTGAGCAAATCCTGCTGAATCAGCGGATATATTGTAAGCTATATTTAACCAGTTGCCAAGTGAGAGCCAGTTCTCCTACATAACTGTTGTCATTGTGTTGGAGAATTTTACCACAGGACATCAGCCAAGCACAGAACAGAGACTAGACCCAACAGTATAGAGCTGTTCTGTGTCCAGCTAAACAAACTGTACTTTAGGCTCAAATGTACTATAGGGCACACTATGCATTTCCCAGTTTGAGTGTTTCTTCATTTGTTAGTTTGTGTTTTTAAAAAAAAATGTTGTTCAACTTATGACATATCCGGTCAGGGGTCGCCACAGGGAATCAGCTTTCACTGATCCGCTCATTGCTTTGACAGAGAGTTGTAAGACGGAGGCCCTTCCTGACCTAATCCTGCATTTTATCCGGGCAGGGGACTGATCCAGACTCTTACCCTTCTGTGGCTACATATTTAGGTAGTAGTGTGAAGGGTCTTGCCTAGGAACTCACTGGAAGAAGCTAATCACATCCACTAAGAAATTAACCCTGGTTTCCCATGTGCCAGTCCTGCATGAAGCCAACTGATCCATACAGCTGCTTATCTAAAAAAAAAAAATGGGACCGATGGGCTTTGCACTTCAACGATTGGGTTTTCAGCAGATTTTACCCTTATGCTATCCTAGGCACGTAAGTCTTGGGAGTGCCGTCCTTTTTTTTAAATTGATTTTTGGTTTTCACTGGTGTGACATGAAATCCTGTCCATCTTTGTTCAACTTTGTCATGGGAGGGATAACATGTCAATGCAAGGCTTGGGTCATCTGGACCACATAAGATAGCACAAGGCTTAAGATTCTCACCCAGTGAGAATCGAGTCAAATCAGTGTCACCTCCCTAAAATCCCCACGTTCTGGACCTGTGGATCGGCTGCATGGTGATGCCACGTGGAGCCCTTTCCTTGTGGTATCCTTTCTCCTTCTTGTGGGTTTTAACAACTTTGTCCTACATGGCATCCTCCGTCCCACACCCCCTTTTCATGTTTCTCTGAGGCCCACTCAACTGTAGATGTTGCTTTTATGATCTCCTGTTATGATCGTTTTTCCTCTCGCAGCCTTCTTTCTCCTTGTCTGGAAACCTCTCGGTGTGCTGTCCCCGGGTGGAAAAGCAGAACAAATGCGATTCCGTCTGACGCCAGCATCCAATCTCGCGGCTGGCATAGTCTTGGCAATGCAGAGGCACGAATCCAGACGCACTCGTGCTCTTGTGGAGCTCCCTGTCCTGAACGGGTGCATTCTGCTGGATGGCATGTTCCACATACCAGACGGAGGCCAGAACAGGCACCAAACACCCTTGAGCTGCAGCGCAGAGATGTGATTAGGAGCAGTGGATATCAACTGTCTTTTCACAGATTGTTGTAGCTTGTTGTTGATTATTTGCATGTTGGCATAGCCGACAGTGGCCAGTGTGTATATGCAGCATTGTTTATTCTTCCTGGGATCTAAAATATTCCTTCGCATTAATACCAGTGATCCCTGAAACCAGCAGTGATGAAAGTATCAAAGATCAGCTGCATAGTTTTTGCCATAAAGTACAAAATGGGAAATACTATTTTTATTTAATTTCCCTTTTCCATAAAAACCAACATGGCTCCCAGAGTTTGTAGCAGCCCCCATGATTCATAAGTACATTTAAAATCCTTCTTTTCTATTTGTGCCCAAACTGTTTTCATCTTTTATTTTCATGAAACCAAAGACAAACTACAGAGGAAAACTCCCTTCAGTGTCTCCAATGTTCTCTACTCTGACTGATGTCTTCCTCTAGTTTTTCTTGGTTGATGACATTGAGGCTCACCATGATGAAGAGCCTTCAAAACAATTTTCGTGAAACCAAAGTCCAGAGGAAACCAGTTCAGCAACAATCGTTTTTGCATACATCCAAGGAGTCTTGTTGACATTTTAGACCTTTGATCTCCAAAGTTTTACAAATGACATACTTTAGATGTGCTGTTCTACATTACAATTGATGTAGATGTTCTGAAGAACTTATTCTTTACTGTTTTACATGAAATAATGTCTCACAATCAATAATTCTAAAACTGTTTCTTTAAAAGTGTCCACCACCAGTTTCACCTCAAAAGACTTTTACTTTAGGATAGCCCTAAGGCCTTTGTACAAAGAGATGGAGAATGGTAATTGTTTCCCCACTTTCATGTGGTTTGGTTGCTTTCATTCACCACTTGAACCAAACCAAAGACTAAAGCGGACTAAACTTAAAGACTCACTCTGATGAAAATTGTATTCTTTTAGGTGTTTTTAAAATGTTCTGTTAGCATTTTTGAAAAAAATAAAAATAAAAAAAACTTAAAATTGTACTTTGGAGTATTTCTTTATTCAAATCATTGCGAATTTCACCAATATTTCTGTTTGAACAATTATAAAGTGTTTAAAAAAAGGAACATTGTAAAAAAAATGCAGTAATCAATATTAAAGAGATGGTATGAGAGTCAATTCAGTACGTCTACTTGGCAATGGTTATTTATTTATTTCCTTGTCTTGTCTTTGTTCTAGCATCTAAACATGGGACCACCTCCATTATTCTTCCTCCCACCTCATCTGCACCTCTGGAACAGTGACTCCTTTGACTCTGATGTCTGCCTCTCAGTCCCGGTCGATTTTAAGCAGGTCCACGCTGACTTCATGGTCCCCCAGTTTGTGTCTGTGTAACGTCACTGTGAAGCCTGCTTCAAGCGGAAATCTCCTTTCACAGTTGCGTGCATTCTTTTCCTGAATTGCTCCACAGCAGGAGTGTCTGCATGCTTTCTGGGCGACTGTGTGGGAAGCAGGTTGTGATGTCATGTGCGGGTCAGCAGAGGGACAGTGTTATTACTATGTCTGGAGCTCCACAGGAGGTGTAAGCAGGCTGTGTGCACGAGGAGCCCGCGCTCAGACGGGCTGCACAGAGGCCCGACTGTGGCCTGAAAGGCCCAAGCAGCGCCAGGAGCCCACGGGGCAAATAAATACGCCGCCAAAAGCGTGTTGGAAGAGGTGTGAATAAAATCCGAAGGTGAAACACAGGATTTTGTGTGGGGACCCCTCCCTCCACTTTGCCCCTGTCGCAGCTCCTTCTGTCTCCCTCACACTTTTGCTTTCGCACACCCCTTGTATGGAGGTTCACAGTTCAAATAAACAGGAGCCGGAGCTGCAGTCCATGACGAGTTTCTCTGAGGCTGCTGCTTTCTTTTACGTCTTCCTAATGGGCCGTGCTTTAAATAGAGAACACGAGGGAGCAGCTGTAAGAAGGGAATGAAGTGGGTGACGAAAAAGCTGCAGACAGATGGAGACAGAAATGTGTGCAGACCTGCTATTCAAAACAGCAGCTTGCTTTAAAAGGGCAGTGGAAGTGAAGGATTGAAGGTCTGTCTTTCCTCTGAGGTGCCTTCACCCTGAATGTTTGACCTCCGTTTGATAAAAGGTCTTTAATGGGGCTTGGTGTGACTCATCCTTCCCTGCTCCTGCTGCTGCTGCTGCTGTGTCTGTCCTTGTGTTTGCTGGTTACAGTCTGAAGCTTCTAAATTCAAAAGCGTTGTTAGGATTTCAGCTCTTGGAATTGGCAAATTGCTTTTGGATTTGTGCATCCTACAGAGGAGGACACTGTGGTGGGAGGAGTCTGTTATTGATGAGAGAACGTGTAAAGCTATGTTTACATCGGGCTCGGAAACGCATGTTCAAGCCACCATTTCCAATGAAAAGTCTTAAGTAAACTCTTGTATCTGTGGGTTTCAGGCTACCGCGCTCATGTGCTCACAGAAGTTTTTTAAACCACTTTGGGGGATCTTTGTACAAAGGGTGCAGTCAAATTGAAACGTACATATTTGGTAGTGACATTTGAATGGCATCCTTTGTCATTTACTGAAGTGTCAACCGTTTGAAAATTAATCATGGAGGAGAAATTAACTATTGCAGTTTGTGCCCACAAGACACCAAGTCTGTCATATACTGGAATAGAGCTGTAAAAGAAAAGGATTTGAGCCGTTTTGACATCGGCAGGTGTATTAAGCCATTAAGATTTGAAACCCCAAAATAAAACAACTTGAAAAAATATTTGTGTTTGGCCAAAAAAATTGAAAGTGTCTCAAACTTTCTGCATTTTCTAATATAAACATAATTCTTTTCAGCCTCAGATTTTCTGTTTTTAGGTTTAAAAACTCAAAAACTGCATTTTCAACACCCCTATGTGACACAACAAAGCAGCGCTTTGAATGCACTAGAACGGTGTTTTGGAAGCGCGGTTAGTATGCGATAAAACTGCTTTTTACACCCGTCTTGGGACAACACAAGACTATGATAGTACAGACATTTTTTGACTGTAATTATCCAAGTTTCCAGTGTAACGAGATGTATCAGGACTGAGATTACCAGCCTAATCAATTTTGATTGGACTTTCAAGTTAGCCCCGCCCCCAAATGCCAGAACGGGGCCAAGAGTTTCAAACCTGAAATTTTCTGATTTGAAGTCAACAAAAAAGAGATCAAAGTCCGGGAAAGAAAAAAAAGATTTTAAACTGAAATTTTGAGATCTAAAACCTAAAAACAGAAAATCTGGAGCTGAAAATAATTATGTTTAAATGCAGAAAATGTTTGATACTTTCTTTTTTTTCTAGCCAAACACCGATATTTTTGTTCAAGTTGTTTTATTTATGTGTCAAATCGTAATGGACCTGAAATGGCTCCATATTAGGTGGCAGACATGCACTGGTAAACAGTACAAAAAGAAGAAGCCCCTCCCTACTTCTCTAGTGTGAACAGTGTAATTAACGCTGGAAAACTCCAAACAGCTCACTTTTTTGTTTATTTATTTTAATTATCACTGAACATAAACATTTAAAATTAATAAAAGAATAATTTGCATCATGGTGGCATGTTAATGCTTTGAACACTTTGCTCCAAAAGACTTTGAATAATGTCAGTGCCGCCCTTCCCACCACAAATAGGTTGCAATTTGTAGTTAATGAGCGGATACAACATCATAGCGAAAACCTCAAGCTATATTCCCTCCAAGCCAACATGACTCATGATGTAGAACTTTCTTCCCTGCTTGGTTTCCTAATGGGAAATACTTTTCAGTTTGGCTTTGTAGAAACAACAGCCTTCTACACATCCAGTTGGATTGAACAGATAACAAATATGTTGTACAATTATGCTCTGCTTTGTAAGCAATGTTTCAACTGTTTTTAATGAACAGAAAGCACTGAGATCAATTAGAAACTGTTTCAAATCAGCTTCCTTTGTTAACCCTTGTAACACCTCCATTCTAGTTGAAAGATATTTTTTTTGTTTCATGACATTCTAAAGAATCACAATTCCCTGTTGGTGCCTCATTCAAAATTAATTTCCTCTTGTTTTACTGGTTATATTAGCAACACATCGTTGGCTTCCATCTTTACTAATGGTTCAGTGACGTCCAGCTTTCTGAACAAACACAATAACAATGATGTGACAATCGTAAATGGTAGTTTACATCTTTTTGAAGAGATATTTGTGAAGAATTCACTTTTATCTTTAAGAATAATATCAAATTGGGATTAGTCATGAAGGGTTTGCCTTCTGGGGGTCAGAATATTATCATATGCTTGATCCTTCTCAAATGGAATAACGTGGCTCCGCCCACTGTATCATACTGGTTTTGTGTTTGACAGCCAATCTAGGATGTCAGCACCGTGGCCAAAATCTGTGCCATTTCTGCGCTATGGCAAGAGATTATTTTTGAAAAAGTCTGATTTTACTAAATGCCAGAGACCATTGTTGAGTCTGAAGAACTCCAAGTTCGCTCTTTTTGCTGCACAACACTTAGAGTTGAGAGGAGTAATGGTTCTCATCGTCTTATATATGGAACTATCATTGTTTGCTTTGTTTTGTCTCATTATAATATTTACACAAAAGTTGCATTAAGATGATATATCAGGTGAATAAAAGCCACACATTGCATTTTAGTTATTATTCAGTGTTCATGTTGGGACACTTAATCAGTTATTTGAGACTGAGACCTCTCCTGAGGCTTAGTGAGAATCAGTTATCAGTTATAAAACAGGGGGAGCAGGATGGGGAGGGTCAGCATCAGTCTGCAGTAATGCCCACTCTTCTTATTTCAGTCTTGATGAGAAGCAGCAGGACTATCGATGGAGGATGAATGAGGGAGCTGAGTCAGAGAAGTGGCTGCAGGGTGGTGGATGTGGGAGGCGAGTGGTTCATTCATGAAGCCACAAATGCACCCTGGATGAGAGATGTGGCTTTATGCATTACAGCCAGAAAAAACTGAGACTTTGGTTGTAACCCTTTAAGAGCAGGCTATTATTCTGTGTATATCATTTATCAAACTGGGGGTTTTCCGAACCATAGATGCATTTCTGTCCGTCTCCATTGTTTCCTGTTATGCTAGCCTTATTTTGTTTTTCCCGAATATATTTGTGTGTTCTTGAACTGTAGCACAATCTGAAATCCACATGTATTGGAGAAGAGCTCTCTGGGAGCTGAGCGGCATCACTTGAAAGACTTCTGTCTACAGCTGGGATGCTTGGCCTGATGGATAGACAGCAGTTGGAGCTTGTTGCTGTCCATACTGAGGAGCCCTTATGTGACTGGACTTGCAGGGGCGCAAAATACCTTTCCGTCCCCATGAGGAGTCATTCGGCAAGGTCACCTCATTCCCCCAGGCTGTAATGCGTGAAACTAAGTGTCCATACCCTTCCTGTCTGCCCCTCCCTCTTCCCTATCCTTTCCTTTCTGTCTGTCTCCATCTTATTTCCCCTCTTTGGCTTAATGACTTGCACAGAACTCTGTATCAGTGAGGCTTGTGCAGCAGGACTTTGAGTTTGTGCGCTAACGAACCCCCCCAGCTAATTAGAATTACAGCCAAGCCGGCCCGCTCTCCTCGTTTCCTCTGCCATTTCCCTCTTTTTGGACAAATACAATTTCACCCCTCGACTGGTGTGGAATTAATCCAGTTAATGTTCAGCACAGGCTGATGAATGGCCTTTTATCTGCTGGGAACACGGGTACAGAGGGGGCTCCAGGGTGGAATGACCACAGCAAGCCCCCAGTCTGATTTAAAATAATACTTCATAAAGGCAGGGTAGTTCCCAAAAGTTTATTCAGGTCACTCTGAAAGGGAATAAAATGAAGCTTTAACTTTAATTTAATGCCTATTAACTTTGATACTGACTTGAATTAAGGACCTCACAATTTTAGCATGACTTGCAACCAAATTGTCACACAAAAGTGTTTATCATTTTGATGCATATTTTTATTTTTAAGTTGTGCAGCTTCACCAGTGATAAATTCATTTTCTTGACCGCTTTGTCCCTTTCGGGGTTGCGGGGGTGCCGGAGCCTAACCCGGCTACTGATGGGCGAAGGCGGGGTACACCCTGGACAGGTCGCCAGTCAGTCGCAGGGCACCAGTGATAAACACAAAGAAAATCCTCTTTTATTGGGTAACAAAACATTTGACAGCTTTTAACTGCTAGAGGTTCCTCGCACCAAACAGGATGACCTCCAAACTTGTGCCTCATAGTAGTGAAAAGTAATCATGACTCTGAGAAGCTAAAGACTTCAATAGAGAAATAAACAGCTATTATGTG
>NC_050516.1:17581466-17695707 GCF_002922805.2 Oryzias melastigma | reverse complement strand
CAACAAAAGAAAAATAATACAAGTGAGGTAGACTTATAATATTAAGCACTTTACACATTGAATGATTCTGGTTGTGCTTACTGACGTTGAAGAGATTTTAAGAAGTAAGAAGGGCACTGTCATAATTTTAGTCTGTTTTTTCTCTGAGGTGCTAACAAGCTAGGTGGTATTGTGAATACGCTCATGTGGCTAATGTAGCAGTGTTGGACTGTGATTTTTTTACTAACAAGGTTGAGCGTTAGTGTAGTCACAGTATGTTTTTAGCTGTATGCATCTGTTTTTTTTACATGTTGCAAGCAGGGTTGGGAGTTCCAGGTATCGTAAATAAGCTAACGCTGCTAACGTAACATGTTAAAAACAGTTCTAGAGTTATTGTGAGTGCAGTTAAGGAAGTCTGACTGACCGACTCACAGTTTCTTTGACTCTTTTCTTGCTTATTGTGCCTTATATATGACATAAGTTTGAAAATAGACCATTTATTGACTGTTTGCCTTATAGTGCCAAAAATACGGTAACTATTTTTGCTCTGCTGCCTTTTTGTTAACTTTGTTAACGTGCACGGTGGTTCAGTGGTTCAGTGAGAATGCCCCTGGTTCAAGTACCGGAAACAGAATCATCAATGAGGGGACCTTTCTGTGTGGAATTTGCATGTTCTCCCCGTGCATGCATGAGTTTTCTCCAGGGTCTCTGGCTTCCTCTCACCATCCAAAAATATGCTTCATAGATTAACTGGTGACTCTAAATCAGGGGTGTCCAAATCCAGGCCTCAAGGGCCTATGTTTTCCACCCAATCATGCCACTGAATGTCCTTATTGGCTAAACACACCTTATCCAGATAATCAACAGCAGATAATTCATGGTTTCTTAAAAACCAGAAGTAGGCCGGCCCTCGAGGCCTGGATTTACTGTAGAGGTTTTTAAGAAGAGGCTCAAGACCCACCTTTTTAACACGGCTTTTAGATAGTCTTACATTAATATTTATTTATGTATTGTATAAACTTTAATATATATCATTATCAATATCTAATTTTTATTTTGTGCACTCACTGATATTTTTCTTTTATGTTTTGATATACATATTATATAATACATTTTATTGTCTTTCTTTTAAGGTTTTATGCCCCAGTGTTTCCCTTTGGGGATCCAGGGGTTGCTGGTTCTGTCTGTGGACATTGCCACGGTTGTTGCCCTTTAGGGGGCGGTCAGGATCTGACTTTGCAGCTTGTGGAGTGGACCCCACTGCTGTCCCTATCTGGGTGGGCACTGTGGCTCCTGGTATGAGTAGATCCCCAAAATACTTTTTCTTCACAGCAGCCCAATTTTATTTTAACTTCTATAAGTATTCATTGTTTGTGGGGTCATGTCTGTGTGTGTTTATAGAGGGAGGGGGTGGGTAGAGGGTGGATTGGCTTTCTCTCTTTTTATTGATTGATTTATTTATTTGCTTGTTTCTGTTTTTAATTGTAAAGCGCTTCGAGCTGCGCAAGTATGTGAAGCGCTCTTTTATAAATAAAGTTTGATTTGAATTTAGCGCAAGCTTTTGAGGAACTGGCTGATTTGATGCGCTCAATAAAATGATGTGGCGCCTGCTGGGGCTCACGTTGAACTTGGCGGCCCGCTAACGACTGGAATGCCAAATCTGAATTCCTCCCCTACGTACGCCCTCTCCCTAGCCCTCCATTTGTTGAGGAACTTGGAGCTGTAGTGGTTGGTTTGTGGTGGTTTTGGTTGCCTTATAGAAACAATGACTCAGACCAATCACTACTTACGTTGACTGATTCCAACATGATGGTTTCCATGTCATAAAAAAATGACTGAACTGACTTAATTTCATTGGAAACAGAAATAAATCGCTTTCAATGGGTGACATCACACTTCGACAGTCCAGTTTTCATACACTCAATATTAACAAATAACATTTTCAACTATAATCCATAAATGTTCTTTTTTGATTCTCATATAACTAACATATTAATTCATGTTTAGAACACTGTGCAGCCCATCTTTGGATTGAAGTCTTTATGTAAATATTACCTTTGATTTCAATAGTTTTCCTGCATATTATATTACATTGATTTAAATTCGTATTGAATTTTTCATTTATTATGTAAAAAAAAAAAAATAAATGCACAAAACCCCACAAACGTATAAAAAAGGGAAATACAATAATATGGCACAAGTGGCAGAAATTTGGCCTGAATTTGGACAGAAAATCAGTGTGGTAATCATAGTGTAAATAAAATTGCAACAAGTCAATAACCAACCTTTTGTGAAGCTAAGGAAAGTTATAAGCTGATTTTTTTAATTTTTTTTAACTTTATACAATCTTTTAGAGAAATGCGACTGACAATATTCTACTTTTTCCATAACAAGAAAGTAAAGTTTAATATATTGCACTTTTAATGAAATTTCACAAGTGAAACATAAAAGTTTTGACCTCATCATGGAGTCCAAACAAACCTTTGAGCAGAAAGCCACGGTCTAGATATGAATTCACTTTAGGAGCAGAAACAGAGGGGAGAAAAGCTTTATGGGAAGTGAGTTTCTTCACTCACATGTCGGAGCTTTCAGCTGTTGGGGTTAGTCCCAGCTGCCTCGTGTGTTGACTCTGGAGTGATAGCCATCAGCATTTGCCACATGAAAAGAGGAGCGATCTTGGTGAAAAACACAGATGAGGAAACTATGTTGGGGAGTCGGCCACAATTTGAATCCAGATAAAATAGCTTTTATTTTTTTAGGGGAAATGTATTTTTTAGCCATACCAGGAGATACATAAATCACTTCCTGTTCTAGTAAGACAGGATTATTGTTTCTGCAGGATAAAACTGTTTGAGCCTGAAATGCTCTACATGCTCACCAGGTAGACTCATGGCCTCGGGGAACGTGTATTTACGACACTACTCATCCTGTGCTTTGATAAAGACAAAAGGAAAAAAAATGTTTATCTGACTGCTTAGGAAGGGATTAAACTTGTTTGACTTGCTGTCTAAAATGAGCAAACATTGGATCTCTGTGAATGCTGGAATAAATGTCTAAGCTGGCCTCAAAACCTTAAATCAGCTCTCTTGTGGCATTAAAAGCAGCTCATGGCAGGTCAGTGAATGGTTAAATTGGGAAAGGGAATGACTTACTGAAAGAAGAGGCGGTTCCCTGACCAACTGCTCTGTGGTCGTTCTGCTTGACGGACGCTGTCACTTTAGGCTCCTTTAAAAATATTGCGGACAGACCATAAGTACAGCCCGAGCTCCGATTGATGCTTCTATGTTTGTAAAAAGATTATAAATTATCATGGATAGAGTTGCTCTGCAGTGTGTAGAAGAGACGTGCAAGCTGAAAGATGGTTTGTAGCAATTGTGAAGCTTCCATCTTAAGCTGGAGCGAGGAAAAAACTGCAATGCATCAGAGAAAAAAAGATTTGTAAAAGCAGTTTAAGGCAGGTTCCTTTTTTTAATAGGTTTGTTTACCACAAATGACCATTTAATAACTATACTTTCCATGTAGGCCTGTATTTGGCTTCTTTTAAACCCTTTTTCTACTTTTTGTCAAATTTAAATGGGAAATTTCACCCCAGAAACACATTCACACTGTTGTCTTTAGTCCTACTGGTGGCTGTTTCTCTGGGTTTCTATCATCAATCAAACTCTGCCTAAGAAAACGAACGCTTTGGTTTACTTGCAAACGAACCCTGCTGTGATTCACTGCAGTGCGGATGCTAACTAGCTCTCCAAAGGGGACAAAGAGTGGAAGTGACTCAAAAAAGACAAATAAATTGTTTGGGGAACAGGGCATTTTAAGTAGGAAGAAACATTTCCTAATCTGATTGTGTCATAAACCTGTTTTTTTTGTAACACTTTTGCTTTGAAATCCAATATTATTGTGTTACAGTGTGTTGCTATCACTATGGAGGATTTTGGAAAATAAAGACAAAAAATCTGATCTGTGAACTTCCTGTGGTGGTGGTGATGGTGGTGGTCAAAATAAAAAAAGAAAAATAGCATACTTTTTATCTCTAACTGGATTGTATAGTTTAGACAACTGTATGAGAGATTGTTTTATTTGTGCATTTTACCTTGTACAGCATCTTAAACTTGGCACGGAAGAGTGGATTCTATTTTTTTAAGAATACTATCAAATACTAATTAGATGGGCACGTTTCAAAATCCATCAAGATATTAAAAGTTTTCCAAAAAAAGCCAACATGACATTTACAAGTGTAGTCATTGAAAATCATTTTTTTCTATTCCTTTTTTCAATCACAGTAATTTTTGAAGCAAAAATAACAACTTTTTTTTCAAAATTATCTTCAAATTGATTAACGTTTTTGGCAACAAACACAAGGAAACTACGTGTCCCTTTTTGTTTTGTCCTAGCCAAATGACAAAGTAAACTGTACTATTTTATTTTTTCTAGTGGATTTTCATTGGTCTATAACTCTTTTGTGCCTCTTTGGCTAATGTCCTTGTTCTCATGTTAAACAGCACTCTTGTGTTTACAGTGACTAACTTTGCTGCCTGTCTGAGCATAAGCCGGCCTCCTGCTGCTCCTCTGCTCCCTCTCTGCCTCTGCTGAGCTGAGCCATTTGATTCAGGGAAGTGTCTCAATTGACATGCAAAGTCTGCAAGAGCACCACTTAGGAAGGCTGCTAATTACACCAATGTGGAGATGCTGACTTACTGACATCACACCAGGGTATTGGCTCCAGGGAAAAGCAGAGAAGAAAGCTTCTATGAAGTCAGCTGAAAGAAGCCAGGCTTTGTCAGGAAGTTTACAGACTTCCTTTCAAATTAAAAGTATTTTTTTCTACTATAAAATAAATGATTGCTATATGCGAGCTTTTAACTGCTTACAATTAATAATTCGTTTTTAATGTCAATGTGGTTAGTAAACCACCATACTATTTTCCTTATTAACAAACCAACATTTTTCAATTTTAAATGTTGACATTTTATAAACTATTTTGCATGCATGATTTGTTAATATATCTTTAAAAGTGTTGACATATTATCTGTACTGTTTTTTGGAAGGAGGTGCTGAAATAGAGGCCACAAAAACCTGAAGTAAGAGGTGTATAGGATCTTCCTGCTGTAAGTGGACCAGATACGCATTCATCTGTCATGTAACTTCTTCTGTAACCCAAGTATTTTCAGTTTTAAAAATATTGTTTCAATTAACTTTAGAGATTTTTATGCTCATTTTCTAGCATCCTGCCAATTGTGGTGGTTTCGCACCACTACGCCCATCTACCACCTTTTGTTCCTGCTGATGTGGAAGCTCCAGACTTCATTACAATAAAAACATAAACATGGCGCTAATACATAGAACTGGTCAGCTATGAATGGCACCGAGGAGGTGCTAAACAGATAACATTTGATCAATAGTACTGAAATCAGTTACCTTATTCCTTTTAGTCACAGACTAAGTACATTGATAAAGTGTGTCTCACGCACTTTATTAATTTAATCCTTGAAATAATCACAGGTAGGATTGATGGGCTGAGATCTGGAGCAGAATAATTCAAATTCAGATTTCCCACCAATAACTGAGTTAAAAATTATTTTAAATACAATTTATAGCTTCATTTAAGAATTATTTTTTAAAAATTGTATAAAAACTGCGTAATCACCATTAAAAGATCATTGGGGACCCTTTTATACTAAAAAGTGGATAGTTGGAGTGGGAATTAAGAAATTATTTTCACTGTGTGTGAATTATTTCTCACATAGACTGTATTTGAAAACTGGACTGGATAACCCTACTCTCCTCGCATAAGAGGGAAACTTCTATAGAGAAATAAACAGCTGTTATTATCTATCATTCTGTTGGTCAGAATAACCATTCTTTCTCTGATACATTTTTTGCATCTTCTTGTAAATCCTTTTTTTTTCATGATTATATATCTTAGTTATTCAAGTTATAAACTGGCCAATCAGAAGCTTCATTAAAAGTATGTGGTGCCTGGTCATGTTGAACTTTTGAAATGTTTGACAGATTCTCCAGAGCTCGCTTTCAGTGGAAGGGGTGCTCACTCCTGATTAATGACAGTAGTTGTCATAGAAATCTTGACTCAGAAAAAAAATGCTTACTAACCTTGTCTGGCTCCAGATGGGAGTGTCTGTATTGTGGAAGAATGGCGACTGAATTTACTTAATTTGGTTGGAGCCAGAAGTAAACCATTTACTATGGGTGGCATCATACTAGCTCAACCCAGTTCTCTTATACAGTCAATGGTTGCTCTGTAAAAGGTTATTTATTATTATTTATTTCACTACTAAACTTTCATAAAACCCCACTTGACTCGATTCATGTCTTGTCGTCGTAGAGGCACATTTCTTTTGAGTCCCTGCTGCTCTGCAGAAAGTACGTCATAAAAAAAATGACACAGCTTTTTAGATAAAAACTGCATAATCATTATTAAAAGACCACTGGGGACGATTTACAATACAAATATAGTTGAAGTAGGACTTTAAATCATGTTATTTAACCTTTATGATATGCATTTTTTCTTAATGGATTAATAGTTTAATGAATTTATTGCTTTAAAGTCATTTTTTCCCAAGGCGTGTGGTGCGCCTTATTTTGAAAAGGCAACCGGAACTGACGCATGTATCATTGCTCACTTGGCGCCTCCTTCCGATTAAAGCGCTGCAGCTGAAGACCGTGTTATTCAGCAGCAGGATCCGCTCCTGCCGCGCGCCGTGGATCTGTGCAGTGAAAGGACTTATCTCTTTTTGGGGGAACTCTGGGTTTTCTGCTAGATCTTTCCGGTTTGGATCCGTTAATGTTGACGCACTTTAAGTTTTTTTCTGAACTCCTGTGTGTCTCTGCGGCGCAGTGGGAGTTGGACGGACCGAGGTTAGATGCAGCAGAGAGGTGCTGATCATGCAGACGGTTGTGTTTTCGTGGCAACGGCGTGGATGTGGAGTTGTGTGGCTGATTCTGCAATGAGGAGCGTGTTTTTGCAAACCAGCATCAACTCACCCGCAGAAGTCGGAGCCGCACTTTCGCTCCATTTGTAAAGAAGGTAAACAGCAGTTTCCCCTCCTCACCTTTATTAGAGTTTTATTCCCATTTTATTTTTATTCCAATTTTATGACTCTTAAGTGTGCATGTGTAAAACTCATTTGTAGTGGTTTGAAGGCTATTTTTTGGCAGAAATTTTGTAAAGATTTTCTCTTAAGATAACCTTCAGTTTAAGTTGTGAAGCCCCCCACCCCCAGAGCTCAGTGATCAGGCTCCTGTGTGCTGTGGACCGTGTGTCAAATGCATTGGACCTCACAGTAAACAAATAACAGCTAATCTGTCCCAATGAATTAATGTTATGATGCTGCTGTGAAAGACTGAACTGCAGTTCTGTGGTTCAAAAATCAGTTTAAATTGCTTATTTACAACAGAAATGTTAAAAGTGAAAACAAAGCCCACTGATTTGACCACAATAGGGGTTACTATTAAGATGTAGTCAGGGGGAAGATCAAAAATGAACAGAAATCTATATGACAGCATGATCTACGACCCTGCTCTGAAAGTAACAAATTAAAGACTATAAAATGTGCACAAAAGCATACAGTGCACCCCTTCCTCCCTACAGCCCTGTTTGATATGTGGCTTCCATGAATGTCCTGATGTTTTCTCACCAAACTGCTGATTTCTGATTGTGGTTGGGTTAGTTTGGGGAGCATGGCCCTTCCATGACCCCAGCATCTATAAAAAAGAAGAAGAAAATAAAAGTCTGACACCTGAACAGCTACAGTTAATGTGTGGGTAGATTTTTAAAAAATGCCTTTTATGTGATTTGGTTTTCTATGTTTCATCTGCTCTGAAAATGTTTGTTTTAGTTTCTATGTCTGTGTATGTCGCACCATTTTTTTTTAACAATGCCACAGATTTTTGGTATTCTTTTAAAACCCACTCTGATTCAAATTGTGTTCTTGTATCATTTTTCCCATAATGGAGGACGTATGTAAGGAAAATTAGGACTTAAGTATTTCTTAGTATTTCTTTATTTAAATTGGTGTGAATCAGAAAAAGCTGAAGGAGCTTGTAAGTGTGACGTGGAAACCACAATCAACAAGCTAAAAGCTTCCTGCTCTGCTCCACTCGGATGCATCCACTTGCAGACAAATAGATTCATGTACGTCTGTTTTCTTCGTCTGAACTGGCATCTGGATCAAAACTGTACAGCTCAGATATTGCTCGCCATTTTTGTTGCACCGCTAATGTTAGAATGGGGTTGTGAGGGTCTGTAAGCTAGCAGGAGAGCATGTAAACAAAAGGATGACGGAAAGCGGGGTTTGGCATGCTCGCTCCAACAGTCTCGCCCACAGCTTAAAGGGGCCCTACCATGATTTTTTTCAGCCTTTCAGAGTAAACTATATCCATATATATGATCGTATATTACCTTTGGAACACTAAAAAACAAATTATTTATAAAATATGAGTCATTTTTGTGGACCGTTTTAATACCCGGAAATAAAACAACTCGATTTCTGAGGCTCCGCCTTTTGCTCCTTATCGGTCCCTCCCATTTCACAATGTCATTCTTGAGCCTGCCTCCCCAAACCTCCTCAGTGTGACCAAACTTTGTAAACAAAACCACGTGACTAAAGATCTCCTCAGTCATTGGCCAGCAGCTTTAGGGACGGGTCAAAACAGAAGAGAAAGATGGATACACTGTGGTCTGCAAAAGCTTGCCAGGATTTTTACCTTATTCAAACTTTTTATTTTAATAATGGATTTTGAGCGTCTGTATGAAAGGCCAGGTTCAACACTTTTTACCGCGGAGGATTCTGGGGATACTGGGGACGCTACGGCTACAGGTACACACACTAATAAGTAGATTGTCGGCAGAATCAACGTGGATCACGTTAAAAGTTCTTCTTATTGAGCATTAATTCATCTGACCACATTTTAATGAGTTTCTGTGTCTCATTGTTGTGGTGTGATGGCATTGTTTTTAAGAGAATTCTGTTGGATCTACAATAGAGCTTTTAAGATGACGCCACGACGGCAACCCACGCACCCACCGCGTAAGGAGATAGAAAAGCGATTTATATGTTTTTTAGTGCTGTTAAAATAAACATTCTAACAAGTAAACAGTAGGACCAATTATTTCCTTTTGGCTAACATGACAATCAAATTCTCTACATTTGTCCGCGGCTCACCGATCGCCTCCTTTCTAACTTGTTTAAATCACGTGACTGTCAGGCACGGTGGCCGTCTTGGTTCAGTTGTTCTGTTTATTTCGTATTCAGATTGAGGAATCTCAGAGTCCGATTGAAAACAAACCAAGACCACCTGGAAAGACAGGTCCAAGAGTGGTTACTGGTACAGGTGTGGTGCCAAGTTAGTTATCCCCTGCCAGGATACACGTTCTGTCAGAGGATAACTACATTAGCACCACAGCTCCACAGAGAAAGTGGGTGTGTGTTCATTGTTGTCTGGGGACGGAGCTTGGTGCACAGATTCTTCCTGGAGGTAGCGGTTCGTATCGACCTTACATCAGCACGATTCCACCCGCTCGTTTTCATGGGTATGGGAGGGGCTGCTGCAGACAGCGCAGGTTATTAGAGGATTACTCTTAAATGCATGAACGAATCAAAATACTGTTTTGGGGTTCTTTTTAGTGATGAATGAACAGTATAATGCACTTAGAACCTCAAAAAGTAGAATTTTCATGGTAGGGTCCCTTTAATTGAGTTTCTAATGAACTATGTCCTAGAAAACAGCACAGGAGTTTGTTTGTTTTTGGTTTTTTTTTTTTTTGGGGGGGGGGAAATCATAATAAATGACCACAGGGAAGGCTTTTAAAGTAGATCAAAAGATAATTGGAGTGGGTCTTTAACTTCTTCTACTATCCTTTAGAAAATGATTAAAAAATAAGAGTAGACCGACATTATAAGAAGTTTGTTTAACCACATGTCTATATTTCTGTTTTATAGTGTGAAAAAACATTAAGCTAAAGTCTTTGGCTTTAAGGGTTCCTCCGTATTTAGGTGTTTATCAAGAGATCTTGATTTTCTCAAATAATGACTAACTATAGGAAAATAGTCCAAAGTAATAGTTTGTGTCAACAAACCTAAATGTTTTTTCTTGAGGTTAACTTGAATTACATGGAGTATTATCCAGATCTTTTGTCAGTAGTGTGCAGGGCTTTGTCAACCCCTACTCTAAATGGTTTTGACAGGTGGATGCAGGGCTAATCCTTCCTTTGCAACACACGGCTTCAGGTTCCTGCTAATTGTTTTTTAGTCAAAATATCTGTTTGAAGACCTGCTTCTTGTCAGGAACACCTCAGTCTTCTTTATTACCGATTTCCTTTCAAGTGCTCAGCTTTATTCTCCTCGTTGTGCCTCGATGCCCAGCGGTTTCTTCTGCTTTAATATTGCTCAACTGTGAAAAGCGAAGCCAATTACTTAGTACATTGGAGCGGTCTTTGGGAGATGTGATTCTGATCTAACTGTCCAGATTGATGGAGTGGAAGAGCTTCATTGGTTTAAGGAAAGCGAGCCCTTAGCGAAGGCTTTTGTGCAATCAGCGACAAGAAATATATGCACTTTAGACTGAATCTGTACCAATAAAAAAATATCCTTTTTTCTGCAATGCACAAGACCTGCCACCACAAAGGGACAAAATATAGATACAAATAACAACCAAATTCAGTCTTTTGAAGCTCTTTGGTTTGTTAAAAAATGTATTCCTGATTGTTGTCACTCAATACTCATCCTGTTTAGGATCTCTGACCATTTGAAGCATCACTAGGCTTCAGTCTGAGAGGACTATCAGACCCAGGTTTTGTATTCAAGCCATCTATTACCCCGGCAACATGTTGGGGGATCAGGATGATAATGATTAACTGGAAATGGCGAATCATTGTTCATTGACATTGTAGTTTGAGCAACTGCTACCTAAAAAACATCACCTCCATGTGTCCAGCCAACCAATAACACATCGGCCTTTCGCGCCCCCCTGAGATGAAATGGTCCGATAATACTTAAGAGGAAACCTGACTCCTTACTTCCTCCTTTTGACATCAAGCATTTTAGGGCGACTCTGATGTACTTGACTTGTAAAACCAGAGCTATTAAATCTGATCTCATTCAAATCGCGCAGCTCACAAGTGGAAGCTCTGGGATTAAGTTTCAGTGGAGGGGAAATCCCACAAAGGTCCATGAAGAGTGTTGATAAAACAGGCTCCCAAAGTGTCCTCTGTGCCTGTCAGAAGATATCACGATGTTTGTAGTCACTTGAGTAAAATTCTCATCTCACATCTGGTCTGAGTGATTCTGAAACATTGTCTTCTCCCAAAGTTGTAAGATTCCTTGTGTCCACTAGGAATCCCAGAGAGATTGAAGCATGAGGGTGGAGTTTCCTCTTATTAAATGCTTCCCTTTACATCAATTTATCTCATACAGATTCATAAGATCCCTCTGAGAGCATAAACCTGTAATGAGCTGGCAGCTGTCAGAAAGGATATAGGATATTTGCACATCTTATTTTGTGGAGATCTGCTCCCATGATGTCCTGTCCTGCCCTCAGCCAAAGATGGAGTGCTCTTGTCGCTGTGTGAGATTTAAATGCATCTCCCATCGTGCAAATCAACCCTAAATTATTAAACAGGGCCAAGTAAGCTGGGCTGTAACGAGGCAGGCTTAGTACCCCCAGGCTATGGCGTGGTACTGCAGTGAAAGCACCAGCTCCAGAGTGCCTGAATGACAGTTTTCTGATCACTTCTTCAGCCTGTGCTGCGTTTTTGCTCTGCCGATCAGTATTCATGGTGCTGTAGCCACAGGTGTGTTTAATTCATTCTTTTCTTCTCCGCACACGGCAGGAGCTAAAGCTTGTTAGCTGTCTGGCAGATGGTTAAGAAGCGACGATTGACAGTTTGTCTAACTTGACCCATTCGGTTAACGTTTGCCTTTTCAGGATTACGTGCTTATGACTACTTGGGGAATGTCAGTCGGACAGTTTTGTCAGAGCCTTTTTAGAGTTTTCTGCTCTATTAGCAGAATCTATCAGCAATTTGTCAAACTAACTGTGGAGCTCTGTTAACTTAAGCTTAACCTTTGGACAAGAACTGTTGTTCCAACGCAGAAAGACATGATGAGACTTGGCTTGTACTTTTTTTGCCCTGTGAGCATTTTGCATCAGGAGATATTTAACACATACAGCTTAAAAGCAAAAATTAGGTCATGGCAGCTTGCATTTATCGGTGAGAAAAGCAGTCTTTTTGCAGTTGTGTGATGTTCTTAAAGATCGGAGACGGGATTCATGAGGAGACGAGATCTTGGAAATACCTGGATTTTGTACTTTGTGTGAGAGCACACTGTAACAGATCCTAATCTGCTAAAGGCTTGTCTGTCAAACATCATCCTGAGTGTCCTTAAGCTGCTCCGTACGGCTGACTGTCAGACAGACAGGCATCCATCTGAGAAGATAATAAGATTGTCTCCCCGGTTTAGCCGCCTGCGGAGGTTAGGGGTTAGTAGAGTGTGACCTTTGGCCACCCGGTTTCCATTTTAAGGGCTTAGGACTGTCAAGGACACAAGAATCTGTACGCTTGCTGTGTTTCTACCAGAATGCAGAGCTGGGCTTCCCAGTGTCTGCTTGAAACCATAGACTGTATATGCTTGAAACGTATCTAGAGGAACTGCAGAGCGTTGCACAAATAGCCTCAGCTCTGCCAAGTGGCGCTCTGATATTTAAAGGGTGAATTCACACATTCAGGTATGCAACCGTCTTGTAGCTGTCACAGCAAAGCGTCTGCTCATGTTTCAGATTAACATGGCCCAAAGACTGTGTGGGTTGTTGTTTGCATAGGCTTGTTTTCGGTGGTCGTGTTGTGGTAATTTACATATCCTGTTTGGGATTTTGTCCACATACTTTATTCCCAAGAGGATTGTTGAGCATTCCCTTTGTGGCGCCTGTATTTTACTGCAACAAGAAGCCTTGACCCGTCGGTTTGGTTTATTTTTGTTGCTTTCTGTGCCTAATTAGAGTCCCCAAACAGCAACTGCAGCACAGCTTTGTTTTCTTGAGTTTCCACACAGATTCGTCCCCCCACCCGTAAATAGAAAGTAGGCATAGTATATTTCAGTGTACATATGAGTAAAATTCTCTAGTTGGATGACTGCCTACTTGATGTGAATCATTCAAACCTTTTTCTTGACCCTGTGGTATATGTGTTTTTCCGCTGTTGCAGAAAGATTTGTGTGCACTGTAAGTGTCGCCGTGAGGAGCATGCAGTAACAGCCATGCCCGTAGAGATGGAGAAGATGGTCACCAAGCTGATGTACGACTTCCAGAGGAACTCCACCTCAGATGACGACTCTGGCTGTGCTCTGGAGGAATACGCTTGGGTTCCACCAGGACTCAAACCGGAACAGGTGCAGTGGTCCATCGCATTCATGCTAGAAAACACCATAAAGCCATTTTCTGAAAGAGCCTTGTTTCTGGTTTGTGGTTATGTATAATGTTTTCCACACTACACAGTGCACTTCAAAGCCCCTGATTGTGCTTATTCATGTCAAAGCAATTTTGAGAGGTGCACGGTGCTCTGTCAGAAAGTTTGGTTGGGTGTTGGTGTGAATACGCTAACTCGACTTGCGTAGTGATGTTGGACTGTTTTACTTTTGTTTATGTGTTGCTAACAAAGTTAAGAAATAGTGTGTCACATTAATGAATTTTTTTGGCAATATCAGCCTGTATTTATATCTGTTGCAAACGAGGTTGTGAATTTCAGGTATTGTGAATACGCTAATGTGGCTAGCATTTCTAACGTGGTTAATGTGTAGCGGTGTCCAACTGTTTTTTACGTGTTCCCAGAAAAGTTGTAAGTTAGCATAGTCATATTAATGTCTTGTAAAGCAGTATTGGTCTGTTTTATACTTGCTGCAAACAAAGTTGGGAATTTCAGGGATGTGAATATGCTAATATGGCTAGCTTTTCTAATGTGGCTAATGTGTAGCGGTGTCTGAGTGTTTTTTTATACGGGTTACTAAAAAGGTTGGGAGGTTGCATAGTCACAGTAACATTTGTTTTAGCGGTATCAGTCTGTTTTTTTATATTTTGCAAACAAGGTCATTGTCAATGTGCTAACACAGCTAATGTGGCTAACAGGTTCTAGGGTTACTGTGAATGCAGTTAATAAAGTTTGACAGATGGACTTATCTGTGACTCTTGTCTCACTTAATGTGCCTTTGAAAAAAAGGTATTCATTGACAAGGAACCTTAGAATCTGATGCCCCTATAGTGCGAAGAAGCAGTACTTTATTTAAAATTACTAGATTCCTAAGTGTGAGGAGATGCACTTGTTTTGTTCTCTTGTTCAACGCATTGTTGCTACTTTCAAAGAGCATGATGCAGAAGTGGAGAACTCATAATTAAAGTATTTTGTTCCACCTAAGCTCTGATTTTCATGCATACTCCAGAAATGACCTGTTTAAGTGGGTTTTTGTGGCATTATGCAATAGTACACATTTCTAACTGTTAACTGGTTTCCTAGTCCTCATCTGAAAGTTTATGTTGTGTTGACTGTGCCCTTTTCTTGGCCGGTGGACAAAAGACGGGTTATCTTGGTTACCTAGTCAAATTGTTCTACACTTCCTTTGGCTTGCAAACATGTCTTACTGTAGATTTAATGGTCCTGAAAAACACTGAGCAAAGCTTGGATGGCACATTAAATGGTTTCATAGGTGTTGGGGTAAATCCTCTAACAATGCTCCTGTCGCTGTAGGCGAGCACATGTGGGAGGGTCTGTGGTTTATTGGGCTTCACGAGTTTATAGATGCTGTTTTCATTTTGTTGATGAGCTAGTCAATATATTGTTTGCGCAGCTCTCTGGTTTCACCTCAGAGGGCTGAGAGCAGCTATTTTTTTTTATCACCTTTCAGGGTCACAATCATAACTCTGAGCTCAATTAGGTTCCGCAGTATAAGACCTCAGTGCCAGTAAGGTAATGATAGGCCATACAGTGTAGGTAAAGGACCAATTACTCATTATTTCTCCCTATTTTGAGAAATGCTCATCTTTATGGAAATGTGGCTTATTTGAAATTCTGAACTGATTTAGTGGAACAGTCTTAATAGCTGGCCGTTTATGCTGGGCAGGTTCTATTACCTAACATAATAAGGCAGTTTAGGCTGTGGAAACTAGTTGTGCAACCTTTTGCAGAGGAGTGGGAGTAAACAAAAACTAGAGCTGAGGATTTAAACGGGGGGTTTTAGATTTCCCCGCTGGGAGCCTGAGCTCTCTTTCAGTCCACTTTCAGCCAACATTCTGTAATGAGAGATTCCTGCGCTGTGTTCCGTCATTCATAGATTTCTTAGGGATTAGGAAGGATAGCACTGAACTTCACGTGGACTCTGCCAGAAAAAAAAATGTTAAGGGAAAGTCTTTATCACCGAATGGAGCCATTGTGGAGTCTGTTGGACTTGTTAATGAGCTCAATGTGTGGAAGGCCTCCCCTCCTCCTGCTGTCTCCAGCCTCTAAAATGAATTACTTAGATGTTGCCAAGGTACAGTTCATCAGGGCTAGGAATCTGGGAGAAGGTCCAGCGATCATAGTGATCCCATTGAGAGGGAAGCAGGTACAGATAATGGATGAGCGCATGACATTATGTAGCAGAAGCTTCAGTCTCATGCAGAGTTTGTCCTCCAATCACATCAGTATGATCTTACATTTCAATAAATCATTGGAGTTTCTTTTTATAACTGTGTGCAAGATATATTAGGATAGAAATTAAATTTCACTTTCATAAGCATTTTTTTTTTCTTTTGAAAAATGAATGATTGCACTCAAGTGAACCAGTTTCTTTTGAAACAAGTGAACCTGAATAATATTGGAGGGAGGGACATGCTGTTTCTAGTAGACCTAAGCACAAAGAAACAGTTTCTGCCCCAAAATAGATAAATATGTGTAATCAGGTGTGTTTTTTTTCGTCCTCTCTTAACATATTGTTATAAACCTACTCATTTGCAAATGATTATTGAATGTCTTGCCCCTTCTGACTTAAAAAAAACCTTGTCTTATTTTTGTGCTTTTAAGAATAAGAACCATCTTCAAAGTGTTCGGTAGACATTTATGTCCCCACTTTGATGGATTGTTTGGATAGTGACCGTCTCATCCAGTACCATCCCGAGGTCAAATTTTTGTTTGGTTTATGACCAAATTCCTTTAAAGTTTATGACATTCTTCCCAGTCGAGGCACCTAAGACTCAGTGACTTATGGTCAGTTGGTTTCTTGTGCATTCAGAGAAGAGCTGTTGGGCTGGAAGTTGACTTCAATTGAAGCAAATATTTCACATTGTTTCTGCAAATGTAAAAATATATGTTGAAATAATACACTGTTAGAAAAAGTCATATGTTCACAACCAGGATTATCCCCAATCCCAAAGCCAGAAAAACGAGGCTTCTTGAAAATAAACATAAGGTCCAGACAACATTTGTCAGGTTTTTTATGAGGATCTTACATTTCAATGAATCATTGGTGGTTATTCTTTTGACTTGATGGCAGACTGTAAATTGTAAATCAATGTGCTTTGGCAAAATATATCAAATAAGATCGTATTAAAGGCCCTGCCACAGACTGACAGCATGTCAAGGGTGTAGTTCAGCAGACAGACCCTTCAGCTGGTTTAGAAGATAGATGTCTAGATTGATGCTCATTATGATGATATAGAGATTTGGTTAATCAGTTTGCTCCTAATCTTTGGTTGATATTAAAGGTGCTTAAATGTGGCTATAGCTCCTCAAATAGTCAGTCTCACTATTAACTTCAATGCTCTGAAAGGGAAAACATGTACTGTCATGTAAAACAAAGTATTTGGTCTCTCAAAAATATCAGTAGCATATTGATTCTGGCGTTTTGAGATATAGTAAAGGAGTTACGTCTATGTTTTTTCCATCCATGTGGAGTCTTGGACTCTCATTTACAGACACGTCCATGACTAGACTTGACATGCTAAAGACTGCCAAAAGAGCTGGCTTCTGTTTGGTTCTGAATAGGACTTTATTTTGCATGTGGTGACTCTTCATTAGTTTCTCAAATACTTGGATCAGCTCATGTTCCCTCTCAAGAGTCTTAGGTTTCTCACAACGTCCTTCTAGTTTGGGAGCTGTTAAATCTTCTGTTTTTCCATATAGTCTTTTTTTCTGTTAAGCTGTATGATATTTTCCAAACAAAGTAATATATTCTCCATATTTGCGGATGTCTCCGGTCCTCTGCAAATAAGGGAGGAAGAATACTGTTCTGTAACTCATTGTGGTTCCATACAAAATCTCTTAAGTTGTATCTGTTCTTGATGAGTTGTTTTTCCAGGCTGTATCTGCTGGCTGTTGTGTGTCTTCTGAAGCCCATCTTCATGCTTGTATTTGTCCTTCCTTGGCAGGAACACACTTTACCGTCAGACCACAACACTGCAGCTTTTGGAAACACGTTTTGCAATTCATCATCAGCAGTATGCGTGTGTGTGGGGGTGTGTGTGTGTGCGCCTCGTGACTCATGGTTGCCTGAACTTCAGTCAGTCTTTTGAGGACTATCGTTAAGATCTCGTCCCGCCTTTCACCTCAGCCTGGGCTCCTGGATGAGAAGTCTTTGTCAGGCAGCCAAAGCAAAGAATAAGGAATTAGGTTACATCTCAAACAAGAGCGGTAAATTAACCCCAACCGCAAGCACGTTTGATATAAAACTGCTCACACTCGCTGAGGCTGCTTTGAGGCAGCTCGGTTTAAATATAACTTGCTGCAGGGTTTTCAGGGCTTATCCTGGATGATGCAAACCTCTATTATTCAGGTTCATCTGTTTTGGTCTAACAGGCTCGGCGCATTTGCCAAGGACAAAGCTGACGGATTCTTGCCAGTAAATCCATTCAGGAGATCGCCATGTCTTCAAGTTTGACATGACCTTGTCTGGAATTATCGATCATGGATGTTGTCTCCATGAAAGTCTCCACTGTGTTTTGAGTTTATATGTTCTTTCCTTCTTCTTAAATCTTCATTAACCAACCTCAACTCTCCATTTCTCTTTGAAGCCCTGTGGCTTTCCCAGCTTGCTCTAAATCCCCCCACCTACCAACTCATCTTTAACTGCCTGACCTTTGTTATACCCCAGCCCCCTGTAACAGTGCAATAACAAAAGGGCAATAAATAACTGAAGGTTGACACTTGTTGTCTTCTTCAGAAATGCTAAGAATGTAAAGAGTAATTTGGAAAATCCAGGTTGGTGTGAATCTGCGGCAGCATGCAGCTCTTGTGCATGTTTGTCCGCAGATGCCAGCTCAGGGTGCACACGTTTGTGCGTGAGCACGTCTGACAGGTCGGTGACAGATTTCCATGTCATTGTGGGGAGATGGAAAAGTGAGGTTTCATTAGGTGCTGGGCTGTAAATCAAAGGGATTTGAAGTCTTTGGTGCGTCTCAGCTGTAGGTCACAGGGGTCTGTATCTGGAAACCATACATTATAAAAAGAAGATAATGGCCTGGAATTTTCACAAAAAATACAAATATAAACTTTTAAACGTTTTTTTGATTGAATTAAATCATGTGACATTTCACAGCAAGAGAATGAAACAGTGACTCTAAAAAAGCGAGATGGTGGTAAAAATGCAACAGAACTTGACACAAAGCAGTCAGAACCTAATGTTGCAGTACCTCCAAAGACAATGTTTCAGAGTGAACAACACTCCAAGCCCATGTTACAAACTTTACATCTCAAACATTTATATTTGGATTATTATTAAAGCATTTTGGATTTTTATTGGTTGAATTTATTATTTGTGACACTTCTGTAGAGTTAAGAACAGTTAAAAATGAGCTCTTTCGTTGTTGTTCACCCTTTTAGGACATCCCATCAGGGGTCTCCTCAGCAAATCAGCTTTCACCTATCCGGACACTTGGTTTGGCAGAGAGTTTTTACACCAGATGACCTTCATGGCATAACCCTGTATTTTATCTGGGCTGGAATCCAGCACGTAGACCCAAACTCTGACCCCCTGTGGCTACATAGTCAGGCAGTGCGTGAACGGTCTCGCCCCAGGACCACAGACATATATTAATTCAATGGACAAAGCAAGGTGTTGACATTTGATTGGTCAGTTTATAACTTCCAATAAAGAAAAAATATATTTAAAAATTTTGAATTAGAAAGAAGATGTTAAGAATAAGGTATCAGAGTGAGAATGATTATTCTGACAAATAATAAAAGGGCCTTCTTGAAACCAGCGGGTACTTCCTATACAGAACGCGAGAGGGGAGGGGTTGATAGGTCCAGTGAATATAAAGTATAAATATAAAAATATAAAGTTTTTAATTGATCATCAGCTGGGTTTTCCAGTAGATCACCCACTAGAGCTCCAGCCTTTACTTTGTCCATTTTGAATTTCAGGTTATATTAAGGTGGGGTAAATACTATGTCACTATTTCTGCCCCTATTCATGCTCCATGTCTATGGCTGCGTGTTGTTGTACTCCATCTCTCATCCTTGCCTCGTCTTCCTCAGGTTCATCAGTATTACAACAGCCTGCCTGAGGATAAGGTGCCCTATGTGAACAGTGCAGGAGAGAAATATCGCATCAAACAGCTGCTCCACCAGCTCCCGCCCCACGACAACGAGGTGAGTCCACGCCCTCCTCCACCTTGATCACACCCCCTCCACTTTTCTGGGTAAAACAGAGATAAGGCCCTAGGAAGTGGACAGGGAGTGGATTCTATCTTTCTGATGAGCGTGAAGGAGATAATGAGGTGTTTGTAGCTCCTAAAGGGAATTTAACAGGAAAGATCTGTTTCAGTTTGCTGTTATAATTTGGTATATTTAACAAAGGCTTTAGTTATCAAACTAGTTAAGTGGATTCCTGTCCCCCTGCAACAGATAAAGAGAGAAAAGAAGATGGATGGAAGCAGTCAGATGATCTTAAAGCAATTCTTTTTCTTTAGATTTAAATTTGGTCAGGTTTTAGGGCAGCTATCCATATTTATAGGATCAAACCAACTAAAGTCAGTGAGTTAGCAGTGTAATAACAGTAAAATACACCCAGCTTTGTTGGTCTTTGAATATGTTTATGGAAAAAATGTCACAAATCAAAGCCACAAATAAATGAGCATGAAAACATCTGTATTTATTGTGGGAAGACATTACAAGTTTCACATTCAACATACAATAAACAGATGGATGAAACAGTATTAGCCTCAATAAGTCTCGATATTCTCAAAAACTAGAAAGAGCATTCACTTTCAGACTTTTTTTTTATTCAGCACTAAAGACTCCTTGGACACAGTTGTGACAAAAACAAAGTGCTTCTGCCTACGCCCTTTCCAACGTGCCTAATCTGCTTTGGATTAATATCATCATTTTTTGTAATTGTTGTTGTTGTGTAAGCTCTATTGTTAAGAACTTTTCTGTCTATCTTCACTTTTGGCATGTTGGAAAAACATTTATAGGCATAATTAAAAAAAGATCCAATGAGTTATTTTCAAAGCACATTTTCAATCTGAACATTTCTAGATCCATTTGCATTTGACCGTGTTTAAAGGACAAATTCCAGTGGTGTCTGTAAAGTGGAATACGTTTTGTTTGTTTTCTGGGACCAGCGGGTACTTCCTCCTTGGAACGCGAGGGGATGATCAGTCCAGTTCTCTCTATGTACTGTCTTTGGTAGCTACGTGTTAACACAAATGCTTTGAATGTTTTAAAACGTGTCTGTGCACTTTTACGTAGATTTTAATTGAAAGTGGCCAGTTGAATTCTCGTTGCAGAGGGCGGTGTGGACCTAGTTTTACATTTTCAGTCTTGTCCAAAGACGTGATAAATGCATCCCTTCAGTCAACATGCTAAAATGATTGCTATATCAAACATAAAGTTAATGAATCTGTCAAAAGTATTCATAATTTTATCAAATGGCTTTAATGTTTTGAACTGCAGCAGTTTGATGGTGTTTGTAATTTTGCTACTTTTCGCTCCTGGTGATTAAATGATGCACAAATATCTGCTGTCATTCGAAAAAGCAAATAATTGGTTTGCTGTGTTTGATGTCGACGAACATCAGAAGTTTGTTTCTACATAGAGGATGTTGTGCTCATCATGAGACGTGCTTGTGTGTATAGGTGCGATACTGTAACGGCCTGGATGACGAGGAGAAGCGAGAGCTCAAGCTCTTCAGCAACCAAAGGAAACAAGAGAACCTGGGACGCGGCAACGTCCGCCCCTTCCCCGTGACGATGACGGGGGCCATCTGTGAGCAGGTAGCCGACATAAACATCTCATCTTTGAGTTTTTTTTTGAAGGTTTTTTTGATGGTCTTATTTTGGCGAATGAGAAAGAAATTTAATGGCAAGCTAAGCCTTCATTTTTATCTCTGAACAAAAGAATAACAGAGGGAGTCATGCAGACTTTGATAACCGTTTGAATTCAAACTAGAACTTGATCAAACCTTATAAAGCAAACAGTCCTTTTAACTTGTGATTCAAAGGAATACTTTTCTTTTGAAAACTCAATTTGTTTTGGCCTCAGTGTTCCATCAGAAACCCTTCCAGCTAAAAGCTTGGAGACTTCTGTCTATTCTACACAATAATCTAATCACCCCTAAGCATCCACAGCACCACTTCAAGAACATAAAATGTCTCAGTAAAGAGGTTCTCTGCGTGGTGCGTCTCCTTACTTACAGTTCAGTTTTCTCCGTTTTACGGCAGCTGTCACACTCCAGGAATCCTCCGATTTGTTTCATTTAAACTGTAGCATTACACAACACCGCTGAGAGTAAAAACAGCAGCAGTATCCAATCAAATATTTAATATACTGCTTACACGAACTCCTTTGGAAACCACATGGGACTGCCGAGTTTAATGGAGTGTCCTTTTAACAACAAACTTGCTGGCTTCAGCATCCGCCAGCCATTTGTTACAGCCTGTAGAGCAGGCTGAGCCAAAGTGTGATGTGCCTCGGGTGTACGTCTGCCTCGCAGCGCTTGTTTTACTCCTGCACTTAGGCGAAACACACACAAAAAAAGAATACTACATGCAGCACATGAGAGAGCAGAGAGGAACTGAGGGACTATATTGATGAAATTCTCCCAGTCCTCCTTTTGGTTCCTTAACAGCTCCTTAACTAACTTTGGCTCAGCGTCCTTCCTTCATGATGTAATGTCCTTGGGCAGGACCCCGAACCCCACATTGCTTTGGTGGTTATAGATTGGTGCAAGTGTTAGGCATCGTGTTCAGTGACATGATCAGTGGTGGGAGTCTAAATCCAACATGGAGAGAAGCTGATCATACTCCTCGTGATATTTTTTCTTATTTGCATTGCAATAAATGTAAAAGAAATTATAAAATTTTCTAATTTTATTTCTATTTTTATTTTTTCCTTCCTTGGACTAATTTGGAACATCAAGTCATCAAACTAGGTCACAGAGGCCTTGTTTCCACTGAGCGGCCTGGTCCAGTATTTTAGTATATTGTAAAATGCACCCCTTTAACAGTTCCGACCTGCACCTCTTCTTGGGGACCCCCATCCGTTGTAGGTCCATAGAAAAATAGAACTGCACAGTCGGGGCGAAGCCACCTGTTGATTGGTAGAAAGTGATGACAACTGTAGAAAGCACCACTATAGCGCTTATTTAAACTAGCATATTCTTCTTTCTCCTGCAATCTTCTTTCAAACAACATTAAATTCCTGTTATACACCAAATACAAAGAGTAAAGCAAGAAAAAGACAAGCTGCTGGATGACCTCCATTGTTGTTGTTTTTCTAGTCGTCCCACTAAAATGACACAATGACACGCTAGCGTTTACACCATGCATGCCCCGTGAAAACAAACCCCTCAGTGGAAGTGAGCCTTAACTGAGTAGAAACACTCACCAGAATTAACCGGACCGTAACGTACCACTCTTTACTGGACCAGACCGCTCAGTGGAAACAAGGCTAGAGAGATGGAAGTACCGCTGAAAGCTGCCATCATTCAGATACAGCCCCTGTAGTCTCTGAATAATCTCATGAACCCAGACATACTGTAAAGATGCGTTTACCGATCTCTAAACATCACACAGACAGACACCGCCCCATGTAGCAATCAGGCTAAATGTATTTGGCTAGGTAGGTCCTCCCACATGCGTCTTGGGCATCAAGCTACCAAACAGATTTTTGGAAAAGTGTCAAGCAGGGAATTTGCCATGCACCCAAATTGAGGCGGCCTACACAAATTTAAAACACAAATCGCAGGTAGTAAAGCGCTACATCCTGGGTGGCTGTGGTCAGCGGTCGACCTCTGATCAAAGATTGGATATATAGCTATATAGCTATACATACATTTATTTATGTACAAAACAAAAAAATAAATCAAACCCAAATTCCAAAATCACCACATTGTTTTTCATACAACAGAAATATGATCTGATTTCATGACTGTATTTCACATAATTATTTTTGCTGGAATGATATTTTGAAGGTCTGTTCTCCAAAACGTAACCGACTTGAATTATAAATGTTACCACAAAGGAGAACACTTGTAGCTGTGTGATCAGCACTGAAGCCTGTCATGTGGCGTCACATGAACTGGAAAAGCTGCACATTAAAGAGGAGAGGAACTCTGGAAAAAAAAAAAAAAGAAAATCCGGGTCTGTTTCCAACGAAATCAAAACCATATCAGAAAGGGAATAACTCCTATTCAAAGTGTTTTGGAAGTCTGTGTACTCGTGTCTAAGCCCCCTGACAAGAAAGTTTCTGAAGAAGCTCGATGTCTTTAAAGCTGCCAAACTCAGTCAAAAACCAAAGAATGTTTTAAATACAATCAAATCAATTGTATGATTGTATCTACTATTTTTGTTACTTTTTTCATCACTAAATATTGTGTGTTGGCAACAAGAGGAAATAGCTTATTTATTTTTCTCAAATGAGACCAAATGTTAAACATATTTAGAGATGACCTCATTTAAGTTTTTTTCCTCAGGAAATGGAAGTGAATTGAATTATACATCTTTAAGAGGACACTTTAACTGAGAAATCTGCTCTGTTATTCCACAAGGATTATTCGTGGTCTCTCTCTGAGACCTTCTGTAGATGTGGATATACAGTAGATGTTGAAAATGAGGAAAACGTTGTTTAATGGGAGTAAAGTGACAAATGTGGGAAGTTAAACCCTATTTCTTTCCTTTCATAGTGCGCAGGTCAGATCAACGGCGGCGACATTGCTGTGTTTGCATCCCGAGCAGGTCTCGGGGTGTGTTGGCACCCAGCCTGTTTCGTGTGCAGCATGTGCAAGGAGCTTCTGGTGGATCTCATCTACTTTCACCAGGACGGGAAAATCTACTGCGGCCGGCATCACGCCGAGAGGCTGAAGCCGCGATGCACAGCCTGTGACGAGGTAGACTTCAACACGCCGGCGCTCTGACAGTTTATTATTAGGTACACATGTAACTGTGTCAGTAGAGCTATTAATATTGCCTTTAGTCACACAGTCAGTCACAGGCAGCTGTCACATGGCTCTTGAGGGGCGTTCTGTTAATGGGGCAGGTTTTTGGTAGTCTGCTCTTTAAACCATTAACACTGTACTCCCCGTGGGTAAATGTACAGCAGCGTATATATACACCATAAAAAATGATGAGAATTGAGTCCAAGAACTATGAGAAAAGAAGTAATAATTTTACAAGAATAAAGTTTTAAATTTAAGAATTACCTCGTGAAATTACAAGAAAAGCATGATAATTTTACAAAAATTAAGTTTTACATTTATAGGAAAGAAAGTTACAGTTTTACTTGAGTTAATTTGTAGATTTATGGGGGGAAAGTTGTAATTTTGCAAAAATAGACTTTTTTAAGGAAATAAAGCTCTTCTTTTTCAAAAATGTAGTTGGTCTTGCAAGCCTCCTACTAGAGGAGTATTAAGGCCACAAAAAGGCCATAAAACAACATGAATAAAGTTGTGAAATTATGAAAATGGTCATAATTATAAATTAAGTTGTAAATTTATGAAAAATACTAATTTTACAAGAATAGTCTTAAATTTATGAGAAATTCATAGTTTTATTAGAATGAACTCATAAAATTATGACTTTTCCATAATTTTAATTTGAAGAAAGTATAACAAAAAATTACATTTTCAGAAACCTAATTTGTAAATCTATGAGGAAAAAAGTTGTTTTACAGGAATAAAATCGTAAAATCATTAAGAAATAGTTGTAATTATGCAAGTTTAAAGCAATATATATATATATATATATATATATGAGGGGAAAAAAGTCTAAAATTTACAAGAATAAACTCACAAAATTATTTTTTTAAGGAAAATTCTTTTTTTTTTTTAAATGTAGTTCCTGATGCAAGCCTATGTGCCAAAGATTAGGATCACCATAAAAAGATTTCCATGAATAAAGTTGTAAAAAATATGAAAAAATATGTCATTATGTTGTGGGGCGTAACACATTTTTAAAGGACGAAAGTTGTAATTTTGCAAGAATAAAGTCTCACATTTATGGGAAAGTCATCATTCCATGAGAATTACCTTGTAAATGCATTTAGTTGTGTACATTTATAAGCAGGTACCAATTAAAGCAGATTGGCCACACCTGCCAGGTGAGCAGAAGGACTGATGGAAAAGGGTCCAGCAGTAGCAGCACGACATAACAACTTGACATTGGTTTTACCTCATAATTTTATAACTTTAATCTAAAAAATTTGAAACTTATGAAATTAACTTTTTTATCATAAAATATTGACTTTTGTATTCATAATTCAAAGAGTTTATTCTTATAAAATCACAACTTCATTCTCATAATAATACAACTTTAGTCTAGTAAATTTGTGTCTTTTATTTCTACAGTGGCCCATTTAATTGTTGTAAAATGTGTGTTGATATGTATAAATAGTTGAGCAGCAGCAGGTTTGAAAGCAGAAGTCTCCTCTCACATGAAGCTCTTCAGGCGTTGCAGACAAAGAGGCTGATCTCAGGGCTGCAGAGAGGTGGAGGAGGGAGGCCGGCGGTCTTTGTGCTGTCACTCAGCGCTGACTAATAACCCTGTGATAAACGATCCTCTCTGCTATCTCGCCTTCCTTAGATCATCTTCGCAGACGAGTGCACCGAGGCAGAGGGCCGACACTGGCACATGAAGCACTTCTGCTGTTTCGAGTGTGAGACGATGCTGGGGGGCCAGCGCTACATCATGAAGGAGGGCCGACCCTACTGCTGCTCCTGCTTCGAGTCGCTCTACGCCGAGTACTGCGACTCCTGCGGGGAGCATATCGGTATGCCGCTTTTTCAGCAGTTTGTCACAGAATCTCTCGCAGAGGGAATGCATCATGCAGCTTCAAGCAAATCTGAAACAAACTGAGACTTTTCAGCTTCAGAAAACACGCAGAGGATGTAAAATTTAAACAACCTGTATTTATAGAGGAAATCCTGCTGAGAGAGGAGGATGTGGTGTTGTTCTAACACCATTGTGTGTGATTCCGTGACAGCATGCTTTAGTGTTTTTTTTTCCTTATATTTCCCAACAATTATGATCTGTAGTTCTATCCCACAGGATACCAACAGTAATTTGCTAAAAGGAAGAGCTGTTTCAAACTGAAACCCTCCTGATCCAGATGGCAGCTATTAGCGAACGGCCGCTTTTCTCTCCCCTACAAACATTCCCAAAAGGCTGCGTGCTTATGCAGCTCCATAATGAGTTTCTGCTGCTCGCTCCATTTTCTAATCGGACATCGTTGAATCTCCTACATAAGATTGTGAAGTAATTAACAAAGCTATTATTTGTGTTTCCAGTTTGCCGTTTTACGAACCCCTGTGCCTTTCCCTCCTGCAGGCATCGATCAAGGCCAGATGACCTACGATGGGCAGCACTGGCACGCCACGGAGGGCTGCTTCTGCTGCGCCCGCTGTAAGCGCTCCCTGCTGGGACGGCCTTTCCTGCCCAAGCAGGGTCAGATCTTCTGCTCGCGCTCCTGCAGCCTCGGGGAGGAGCCCAACGGCTCCGACTCCTCCGACTCAGCCTTCCAGAGCGCGCGCTCCACCAGGGAGTCCAGGCGCAGCTCCAAGACGGCGAAGAGCGGCGGCGGGGTGCAGGCCGAGAGGTTCTCGGGGGAGGTGGACCCTCTGTCTTTACAGATGGACCTCCTGAGCCTGTCCAGTCTGACGCGTGAGCCGCCGGCTTGGCAGAGCCAGGAGCAAACGGGCGAGGGGCGTGGCTACGAATCTCACCTGGACACCTCCTCCTCCAGTCCCACCCCGCTCCAGCTCCTCAGTCAGTGCAACGTTCGGAGCGCCTATAACTCCTCCTGCTCCGGACAGAACGGCCAGGATCACAGGATCAAGGAGAACGGCGGCGTCAAGCGGCCTCCCGTCTCCGCCACAAAGGGCCAGTCTTTGAGCGACGCGTGGTTTCAGCAGGGACCCCCAGAGGAGTACTATCCTCCCAAACTAAGGACCCAGAAGAGCTTCACTGAGGTGTCCCATTGCTCCCAGCAGCAGAACGGCTTCACCTCAGACAAGCGCTCCATCAGCTTTCACGGCTTTCAGAGGGGCAGAGACGCACCCGCCCAAGTGCCGCGAAGCAGGAACCCCATTAATGCACTTAGTTTCCCCGAGCAGCTGACGCCGCTGGTGCAGACCCCAAAGGGGTCTACCGAGTCTCTGGCTCTGTCAAACGCCACAGGTCAGCCAACGTCCTGCAAGTGTGAAAACCTGTCAAATGTTTGCAGTTTAATTCATGTTAAACTTTTTCTTTTCAAACAGGAAACTCAGCAGATCGTGAAGGGAAACATGAGGAGCACCTCTCCCGTTTTTCCATGCCAGACTTGAGCAAAGACTCGGGAATGAAAAGCAACGTGGAGAGCCTGAACTCCTCAGTGCCGCTCCGCAGCTCGGAGTCCATCCACAGCCTCGCCGCCAGCCAGTCCTACATGGAAATGAAACCGTCCCGCTCCTCCCAGTACCAGATGCAGTTCCGTGATCCCAATAGCATGGACGTGGGGGTAGCCGTGAATCATCGTCCGCCTAGCTTCACCTACCCGGAGGAGGACCGGATCAGCCTGGTCAACGCCAACGCGGCCCGTCTGCCACCCATCAGCGAGTTCAGGGTGAGCGGCGCCGGAGGAAGGGGGGCGAGCGTTCGAATCGACGCTCCAGATGAGACTCCGCAGCGCCGCCGTCACCACCATCACCGCCCGCGAAGATCCCGGCGCTCCCGGTCAGAAAACGCTCTCAACTTAGTGGCCGAGCGGCGGGTGAGACCACAGGAGAGGTCCCAGCTGCGAGTCCGGGAGGACTACGATCGCTTCCCCCCGCCGAGAAGCGCCCGGGATCAGTTCGGCATTGGGGGAGGGGGGAGATACCAGCCCCAGCTCTTCAGGCAGTGCCCCAGAACCACATCGGACTTGACGCTCCAAAACCCCGGCGCCGGCAGACGCACCGGCCTGAGCCAGTACTCTTGGGACGATTACTACGATGACGACTGGTGCTCCACTTGCTCCTCGTCCTCCGAGTCCGAGGACGAGGGTTACTTCCTGGGCGAGCCCATTCCCAGACCCGTCCAGCTGCGCTACCTCAGCAATCAAGAGCTGGTGCAAAAGTACAGCAACAGCGGGGTGGGAGGGGCCAACCGCAGTGGGCAGATGAGCGGTCGCAAACGCAGGAAAAGCAAAAACTGCATCATATCTTAGCATCTCGGAGAACATCAAAAATAAAAATGTTAGCGTTGCTGATTATCACGTTTATTTGAAGTCGTCAGCAAACCATAACTGTGTTTGTTATTCTCCAAGCTTCAGGTTTTAGGCTTTTTTAAAAGCTGATATCTTTGTTTTTATGCAGCACATGAGTTTTTTTTTTCCACAGTGTGATTTAGGGTGTAATGTTCTATTGAAATCGGTTGACAATGTGTACATAGATGAATGAAGTAATGATTTGACTTAAGTTAAGGAAGAACGTGTAAATAAAGTTGTAAATGGGCCTCACATATTTTTATATTTTGTAAGGATAGAAGCGTTTATGTAATAAATATCTATAACGTAGAGATAGAGGTTAACGACATGAACGTAAGCATTTGTAATTTGGTCGACCATGAACTGCATTTGGAATAAAGGGGTGTTGTAGTGACTTATTCTGGTTATTCTGTCCTAAGAGTGATGCTGCACTAGTAAAAGACTCACTCCAATCATATTTTTAACCGTTATTATTGCGCAGTTTTTAGCCAAAATGCAAAAAAAGTGTTTTTGATGACATAGTTCATTAAAAATTCACTCTTTTTCAAGCAATATTTTTTAATCTGCTCCTTATTCTCGACAATTTGAATAAAGAAATACTCAGTTCTGAGTTTAATTTTCTTCCATAATGAGAAAAATGGCATAAAAACACATTTTTCATAGGAGTGGGTCTCTAAGCACATCCTGTCTCCATCTGTGGATGATCATTGAATGTAAAACCCTTCAGTGGGTTGTTCTAGTAAAGGTGTGATCACATTCAAACCCACAGAGACCTTTTGTCCTCGTTAAAGATGACACTCAAGTTCTGGATAATTGCATCAGTCTTGGTAATTGGAAAAAGGTTGAGATTCCTTGATTGAAACCAGATGATACTGAAAGTTCTCTATTTTTGCGAGCTAGCAGAAATAGCAAGAGCTGTAATGACTTTTTGTTGAGAGGAAGGCAGAGAGATTAAGAATCTGGTATGGAAGAGAAAACTAAAATGTAAGAAAACTGGCATATTTTCTGCTTTATAGGATTCACAGGATTATAAAGCACACTTTCAATGCCATGTTTAAACTTATGTCATATATAAGGCACATAAGCGAGACGAAAGTGTCAGATAATGTAATAACTGTGTTCAAAGTAACTCTAGAACTTGTTTGTAACATGCTACACATTGTTAAAGTATTCACACTAACAGCCAAACTTGCGTTCAGACAGAATGCTGTGTAAATCATTTCAATATTAGTAAACACAACCAGAATTAATCCATATATACTGTATGGAATTCTGAATTATAGAAAGCATTTAAGAGCGTCTTATAGTATAAAATGTATTAAATGATCCATCAACTTGATTTTAATTTTTCAATCAATACTGCAGGTAAGGGATGCTGTGCTAACTGAGTATTCAAACAAGAATTTTGTTACTGGTGTCAATAAAACTAATTCAGAAGGAGAGAAATCTAAAGATGTGAGTGAGTGCAGGCTTCAAACGTGCCACAAAAAATCTAATATAATCCAAAATACTGTAGGAACACAAATTCAATCAATTACACTTTCTTTTTTTACCCTTTTCTTACATTTTAGCAAAAATGTAGGCAACATTTACAGCTTTAGGCGAGGCAAGTTTCACATTTCATGTGCAGAGACAATTCAATGTGCAATGTGCTTTATTAATTTATCTATTTTATTATCATCAGCATTCTTTACCCAAAGTTATCTAATAACTCACTGCATTTTCATAGCAAATTGTCACAACTGTGTCTAAACGTCATTTAAAAAGTTCCTAAGTCAGATACTTTTCAGACTTTAGTAATCCAACTTAAAGTAGAAAATGGTCAAATGTAAATGTCAAGAAAAAGGAGATTAGCTAAACAATTTTGTATTTGGAAAAGTCTTTTTTTAATCAAACAAAAATGTTTAAGTTCTTTGATTACAGTGAAAACTAGTAAAACACACAAAATTAGTTGAAAGAAACTTTAGAGGCCTCTTTATACTTAAATATTTATGTTATTCATGTATTGATTTGAGAGAAATTATGTGAAAACATTTTTTTTTGGTCCTGTGTATTTTGGGCTAAGTGACTCAATCATTGGCAGCGTGTGCAGCAGGTTGTATCTCTGAGTATCATACAGTAAATTGGATTGCTTTTGATGCCCATGTGGTGAGGGGATTACTGCAGCTAGCCCCCATAATCCACACACACACTCACACACACACACTGACAGTATCTGGAACATGCTGTGACTGCCAGTCTGTGGATGAGGCTCTCCTGCTGTTGACATAAAAGCCACATTAGTGTGTTAACCCCACCTCAGCGTTGTGTGATTTCCAGTTTTCATGTCACAGTAACTCTCCACAGTGGAATGAAAAAGGGACCAAATTTAGTCCTGGGTAATACGACACAACCAGCTGTGCAAACATGTGAGCTTCGTTACAGCCCGCCGATAGCCTGACTTGTTCCTGTGGACTTTTCCCTGCTTTCAGCTCTTGTTGATGAGTTTCCCTTTTTTGCGTTATTAGCTTCCATTTCTTCTTTCACAGCGCCTCAACAAAGCGAGAGCAGGAGGGGGAGACTCCATGCGTCTAATTAAAAGCTAATCGAGGCGGCACAGCGAGGGGCGCCGCAGATTGCTGCCATGTGCTTCTCTGGCGGTGGATGGTGGGAAGATAAAAGGTCCTCATGGACACTGCTCATTCAGCTGTCTCCTTCTGTGAATATTCGACTTGTTTGGTTAAAAGCTAAACCTGCTTTTTGGAAGACAAAAAAAAAATCCATTCTTGAACTAAAAGGCCATTTTATATCAAATTAGAGAAGAACTTAACTGCTTGATAACCCAACCGCAGGGCAGATTTAGAACACATATTATTTTTATTCTATTTATTTATTTGTATTTTATTTATTATTTGTCATTTTTATTGCTTATATATATATATATATATATACATATATATATATAGGCTATATACTGCGCATATATATATTTTTTTTTCTTTTTTTTTAACATTATCAAAAACATTGCGTATATTCCTCCTCCAAGATGATAATAAACTGCCATTTTTTTTTCTTTTTTACTGATGTCTCAGACTGGTAGGTAAAAGTTTTATTATTATTATTATTGTGGCAGATTGCTGCAAAATTACATAAGATTCAAATTTCTGCACTTAAAATTTTACTTTTCTTAAATCTTTGAAGACAAAGGCCCAATCCGAATTTTTCATTCTCCCTTCCCCTCCATTTGAAGGGGCTTGTGAACTTTTTTTAATATCTTCCCCTCCAAGCGGAGGGATTCAGACCCCTCTCTCGCAAGGGGGCTTCGCGCTGAAAAGCTTTTTTCTTCACGTGTGTGCGCTGTGAAATTCATAAGTTTATATTTCAATATAAGTAATGACTTTTTGTTGTAGCATGACCTTTTTAAATTTATAAAACTGCTGTTGTTATGTATATTTGAGCGTTGGAAGCTCTGCGCTAAAGCTAGCTAACCAGCGACTATGTCAATTTCACTTGATGGTACCCAAGTTAAAGTGACATCCAAAATCTGAGACACTTTTTTTTCTATAACTCTTCATTTGGAGGGATAAATGTGGGGGAAGGTAGAAGTAAAGGATTTGTTTTTTGTTTTTTTACCCCATTCTTTAATGCTTTAAAGCTTGGTTTACACGCCGGAGAGCGGAGTGCACGTGGTATCCACTCTCTGCAATCCACTCCAGATGCGCATTTTTCCGCAATGGTTGACAGGCGCTTCTGCTAGCTTTTTTTGTTTGTTTTTGCCATCATGGGTAAGTTGATAACCTAAAAATATTACCCCATGTTTCTACTAAGAAGAAGCAAGTAGTTAGTAGGCATAAACTTCTTTACTTTATCTGTTGTTAAGAGAAGTGTGTGCATGTGTCGGGGTGTGTGCGTGTTTTTGTGTGTGTGTGTTGGGATTATATGTTCATTTTCATCTCTACAGTCTTTTCAAATATAAAAACATGATCGCATTTGTCAATCTCAGAGTTTTATTGTGAAAAATTGGTTATATTTTGAAAATAGACTGGATTTTCTCATGTATCTTGACGTAACTTCCTGCCAGAATTTATACAGACTGACCACACCATAGATTAACAAGGGCACCATATGGAAGCGGCCTCCGTTTCATGCCGCAAAGGTTTCCAGTGTGAACCAGGCGTAACACCTGAGGCATCATCAGTGACGCTTAAACGCAAAATCTTTAACATACTGTAACTCGCCGCTTTTTCCTGCAGAATCTGCTGGAACTATTTTAACAGTTGAAAAGTTACAGTAAATCAAAGAACATTAACACTGTTCTCAACACTGTTCTGAGGAGGAATTCTAGTCCAATTTCAAGCAAACATCCTGGAAGTTGATAAGTCTCCATCTTGTAAATCTGAGCAGCTGCAGAAGAGAGTTGGTCGATGAAGGTCGCTTAGTGAAGTCAGCGTCTCAGAGGAATTTGAGAAAAATTTAAAAAACTGCTGCACAACATTTTATTTGACTATTTTAGCCCATTTTCGATGAGATCAGACTGAATTTAACATTTTATATTTCCCCAAATAATACCATCGATACAGAATCAGTAGACTCTGGTTCATGGAGCCAAACAGAGCAGCATGCGTCTGCAGAGCAGGCTTTAATTGAGGTATGTGCCTGTGCCAGATAAACAAGTCAAGTATGTTTAAATAAAGATTCACTTAACCTATAAAAAAATAGATTTAACTTCTTCTTTTTTTTTTTTTTTGCGTTTGTCATGTTCTTGTACTTTGCAATTGGAAGTGGTTAATTAACAGTTTGCGTGTGTGAAGGCTCACATGAGTTCATGCTGCTGCAGTTGTTTTAGGAGCCTCTAAAAGCCATAATTACCGGTCCTTACTAGCTGAGCGGCTGCAAATCACAGCTGCACTTACAGCTAAAAACTAAAATAGAACGATTCAATTATTCACAAACGAAGAATGTAAATGGTGTGTTATCGCGCAGACAGCTTCCCTCTTCGAGGCACGCAAACGTGTTGCCTCAAACGCTGAATGGGAGGCACGTGAGGAGGCTGACAGTCCCCTCCAGATCATGTGTGTTCAGTTAAAATGGTTAGAACACGAAGACACCTTTTTATAAATGTTTTTTTTTTAGTATCTGCGAAAACTTAAGCACATAGAAGGTTTTTCTGTTTGTTTTTTCATTGCTCCCACTCTCTAAAATCAATGTTTTTCATGAAGGGTCAGCAGGGGGCCATGGAATCTTCTTCCCCTCAGTGTCCCCTCTGTTTCACCTTGATTTCACCCCACTATTTAATCCTGCTGCCCTCTGTCTCCTGAGGTGGATGTGTTAATGTCCTGTGACAGCCGCCTTGCCGTCCATCTGTCTCTCCTTTCCTCTCTTTTCTTCTCCCTCCTTACCCAGCAGATCAGAAGTACCTCAATAGATACCTGAGTGGACTCAAAATGACCACACATAAAACTTTCTTCTATCGGTCATAACCAGAACGCCTTTAAATTCATCTAACGCACGTGTGTCAAAGTCGAGATCCGGATCGTTTTATATTATTGTTATTAACGGCCCAATGTTATCTTGCAACATATGATTATGGAAGCTGCGAGATCAGTTGTGATCCATGGCTTTATTTTTTGTACACACAACGTTTTAGATCAAAAGGATATATTTTATGGAGATCTAAATCTTTTGGGATATTTTTAAGTGTAATTTTTTATAGAAAATGACATAAAAAGTGTTTTTTTTTCTTTTAACGTTTAGTTTATTTCTTCATTCAATTTTGACGGAATAGATTTTTATTAAGAGTAAAATATTGTAAGTTATTTAAGGTTTAAGTTGATTTATTCCGGAATAATATTCCTGCCAGTTTTTTGTGTTTTGGATTTTGGCCGTTTCGTTGCGTTTGCTCACTTTTCTGCATGCAGTGCATTGAAATGCTGCCACTTTTTGATCTGGATGCATTAATTGTAAAGCCCTGATTTTAGTTCAGGATTCCACTTCTAGTCCAGTTCAGTCTGAGGGGAGGTCCCACCATTGTTCCACTTGTATGAAACTCTACCTACAAGCAACTTTAAAAGCAGGATTACATTCCCATTTTCCCCATTATTTTCCTTCAGCATGTTGTTTAAACTGCACTGTAGGTCAGGGAAATGACATAAATGTAAGAAATTATTGTAAAGGATGTTTTTTTTGCACAAACCCCTAACAGCATTATGTATTTTTTCCCCCCACACATTGCAAATTTGGTTTGGCAGAGTTTTATGCCGGATGCCCTTCCTGACACAACCCGATATTTTATTCAAGCTGGGGACTGGCACAGGGAGAACCAAATCACCTTCTTGTGGCTTCATAGTTATGCAGTAGCAGTCAGCTGAGGGTTGAACATATTTGGTCCACTTAAAGTGAAACAGAGCTTGTTTCCCACAATAATTTGGAACAAAGTGTCAGTCTGAATACTCGCAAGCGGACTCTAGTCTAGGACCCGGAACTGCTCCATTTCAAGGTGGTCACGGTTCGTTTCCAATCGGACTGATCCTCCGTTCGCTCTGAGATTCCTCAATCTGAATAGGATCTGCTCCAAGAGCAGAATAATTGAACCAAAACGGCCACCGTAGCCGGTCATTAGCGGACAAAGGTGGAGCAGCGATGCAACAGCAACTCTTTAAAATGTGGTCAAATGAACGCAGACTCATAAAATAACTTTTAACCTGATACACATTGCTTCTCACACTGTTTTCCCAAAAATATATATGTCATGAACACTTATAAGCGTACCTCGTAGCTGTAGCGTCCCCAGTAACCGCCTTGCAGCCACCATAACAAAGTAGCAATAAAAAGTGTTGAACCTGGCCTTCATACAGACATACAAAACAGGTCAGTGAAATAAAAAGTTTGAATAAGTGAACAATCCGGGCAAGTATTTGCAGCCGCAGCACTTTCATCTTTCTCTTTTTGTTTTGACCTGCCCTTGTAACTGCTGGCCAATGACTGAAGAGATCTTTAGTCATGTGGTTTTGTTTACAAGCTTTGGTCCAGAACAGAAATCTTGGACTTTTGGACTTGACACGGACCAAATTAAGTGGACCCAGTCCGGTGTAGGTACCATATGTGCTCGGCCTGCAAGATCGGCTCAGGGCCATTTAAAAAGGATTCTAAATATGTTTTTTTTTTACATTTAACCAGGTAAAAGCAATTAAGTTAACATCACCTTTTAATGGTCATTTATCACTTTCCTACATTACTTTAAGGACCAAAGCCAACCCTTGAGCCCCAGATACAATGTGAGGTTAAGTGTCTTGCCCATGAAGATTTCGAGACACAGACAAGGCAGGAATCGAACCTTTTAATTTCATTCAGAGGTCGATCGCTCTACCCCTACACCATGGCCAAAAAGGCAGCAAAAAAGCTTCACAAAAAAAAAATCAAAATATGTTCATCGGTGTTAAAAGAGCAAAAAATGTATGTCTGAACAAAGTTAGCCTGGTCTGTCAACATTTTTTATTAAAACTGACACTCACTGAATGCACTCTTCACACCAAAGCCACATGAGAGTCCTGATGACCTGCAAACCCCTGGCATCTGTTCCTCATTCTCTTCTAGTTAGTCAAAGCAGATAATCCTCAGACACAATGCTGAATTCAGTCAGCAGGAATGTTTGTGTGGCGCGCGCTCACATTGTGTCATTCCAAAATCAGATTCACATGCTTGTTCGGAGGAGCGTCTGCACGGAAAACTCTGCGTTCAAGCTCCACGTCCAGCAGTCTTAAAGTTCAAGCAGAAATTCACTTACTGTTCAGCTCAGTTCATCTATTGATTCAACTCATTCGGTTTTATGTTTTCATGAAGATAATGCGGATCATTTCACAATCATTCAGATGGCAAGCATTTTATTTACTCTTTATGGAACAAATAAGAATGCCCAATAAGAAATGTCATAATCATTTGTAAAGGTTACAGGATTTATTTATTTATATTTATTTTTGGAAAGGCAGTGAAATGCTTCATATCCTGATTTTCCTCTCTCCTCTAGAATAGATCAATTCAATTTCTAAATCCTAAATGTTTTGAGAAAACTGTTTAAGTAGCATAAATACAGGAATGATTTACCTGTGCCAGCTGAAGCTTAACAGCGCCATCTTCTGGTGACACTGATCTATCACTACAGCACCAAAACAACCTGCAGGAAATCCCTCTTTCCTGGACTTCAGTGATTAACATCCTCGGAGGAGATATAAAGGACAGAGGTTTTTAAATTATAATATTTGGATAATCTGGATTTCACTTTATACTTGCATGTTTACATTTTGGATTTTTGGACATTTCATGTCTAATTAAGCCAAGTTTCACGACTGGGGTTTGGCCTGCCTCTAAATGCCACCCAAACCCCTTTTGAGCTCTCCTGCAGGTGGTTGGCACACAAGAGAGTGATCCGAAGGTTGTCTATCCAGTCTGGACCTGACCAGGACCCATGGGAAGAGCTCCCAGGCCGTGCAGCAGAGTGGGGCCACGGTGACACCAATCCTGGTGACTAACAGGGTCATAGAGGGGTTCTGTAAGGAGAGAAAATGAACTCTTTTGATTTGTGTGTGAGTTATTCTTGATTTGTAACTCATATGATACATTTCAAGTGTAACTGTGTGCACTTGTAATTGTGTATTCACATGTACAAAAACTACAAAATCCATAAGAATATAAAATATAATTTACACACACAAGCTTAAAATTACAGGAGCATAAAACTAACTCATTAGACACACAAATCTTTCAAAAGTACCCATAAATTGCCTGATATACAAACACACACAAAACCACATTTACGCACAAATCAGATGTGAGACTCTTTGTGTCTCCAAGATTCCAATAATTAATATTCAAAAATTTAAATATGCGTTTTTAAAACACTCAACACTAAAGTTTCTCTCTTCTCGTAGCTCCCTTGCAACTGCATTTTCCCTGCAGCGCCTTCGCCAGTCCTCCTTGACACCCACAGCGTATAGTGGTGGCCGTGGTGCAGCGGTAGGGCTGTCAACCTCTGCTTGGAAGGTTGAGGGTTTGATGCCCACTCATGTGTCGAAGTGTCCTTGGGTAAAAGACACTGAAGAAAGGTTGGTGCCAGTGTGTGAATGGGACTGTAACTGTTAAGCACTTTGGGACTTCAAGGAAGGTAGAAAAGCGCTACACTAGAATACGCCATTTACTATAGTGAGTCGATCAGCCCTAGAAACAAGTCTCACATCAGAATTGTGCATAAATGTGATTTTGTGTGGGTATCAGGCAGTTTGTGCCTATTCTTTAAGGATTTGTGTGTCTTGTTAGTTTTAAGTTGTGCATGTGTAAATTGTATTTTTTTATTTTTTTACATGTGAATACACAATTGCAAGTGTACACCGTTATTAGGGCTGCCACTAATCGACTATAAAAGTAGTCAACAACTAATTTAATTGTCGATTAGTTGTTATTTTATATTACATGGAGTCAGAATGTAGTAAAGTTGAAAGTTATAATGGCATTCTGCTCACTTTTTGGACTATTTTGGCATTAATTAAGGTTTTTAAGGCTATTTTGAAGTCTAGCTAATATTTTAGCATCATGCTAACTATTTAAGCTAATGTATCCTCTTTTTGTTTTTTAGGCTATTTTGGAGTTTGCTAATATTTCAGCTACTTGCTAGCTGTTTTGGCTAAGATAAGTTTTTTTCCCTTCATTTTTAGGCTGTTTTGGAATTAAGCTAATATTTCAGTTACATTCTGGCTAATTTAGGCTTTTTTGTTTTGTTTTTTTAGGATATTTTGGAGCTTAGCTAATATTTCAGCTACATGCTAGCTGTTTTGGCTAACTAAGTCTTTTTTTTATTTTTTTTAGGTTAATTTGGCATTTAACTAATATTTTAACTGGCTATCAGCTTCAGCAAAATAAGCTATCAATTTCAGCATCTTCTGTGGCCAAATTCAGCTTACAGCATTCACACTAGCATTATCACAGATAATGCTAGCTTGAATATATCTAGTTTTTTGTTAGTTTAAAGATAATGATGGTTAAGTTGTGTGTTTTACATCCACTTTATGCATGACCCGATTGGTCGACTAATCGGAATAAATAATCGCTGATTAGTCGACTACTGAAATAATCATTTGTGGCAGCTCTAACCGTTATGCCCAAAATTTATTGTATGAGTTAGAAATCAAGAATAACGCACACAAATCAAAAGTTTATTTTCTCTTCATACTCCTACCCAGGTTGTTAATGAGTCAGGTAGTATTTCATGGTAAATACTGGGGCCCCTTCTACTATCAGTTCTTCATTTAGATGAAAACCTTTATAAGGTTGTCCAATCATAGGTAGTTCAAAATCAGACTCTTCAAGGCTGCTGGTGTAGCATTTGACTGTTAATTACGACACACCAACCACTGAAAGGGTTAACAAAAGGCCAGTCTGGCTTTTAATCAACACAGACATCAATTAAAAAAGAGGCGGAGCCACACAGATAGACTTTTATATCTATAGGAGTCACAAAGAGATTTACGTTACTTTCAAAAACTGTCAATGAAGGCATTAGCTAGAGTATATGGACCCATAAAGAGTTGAAAAGAGGAAGATGAGAAGTGAACACCTCTTTTATTTAATTGTTTAATCAGTTGTACTGAGAGCTGTTAGCACTTTTTCCCTCCTGTATTCTGATCCACATTGAAAAGGTCAATGAAACAGCCCCACCCGCAACAGTCTCACTTGACCTTTAGCTAATGATGTGTGAATGCTAGACCTTTTAATGCAAAATATACAGATTTTTTTGTCAAAGTTAGATTAACACAACCTTAACCAGCAGCAGAGTTTATTGGAGAAAAGCTTAATTGTTGCTCTTTAATTCTCACCAGGTTTACCTGCCAAAAAATGCTCTTTCTACAACTTCATCAGCAGATTGCAAGAGAGAAGAATAGAATAGACCTATTTAATGTAGTTGTTGTCCATCAGTGTCCATCATTCAGACTGCAGATGATGAAAACAGGGAAAAGTTGACCTTTCAGTGTGACAGCACAGCTGCACTCATCCTGAACCAGCTGTTTTCTATAAGGTCAAGCAGAAATTGTCCAAACTTCATGTAATTTTTCAGTCAAATTACATCATTTTTTTCCCCAAATTTTAGTATTAGGACTAGGAAATTCATTTTTTCCATTTAAGCAGAGCTCCTGCTTGACCTCACAGCCGAGTCTCTGCTTTTTCCTCCTTTAACCAGGACTTCCCGCAGACGCTGATGGCTTTAAACTCTGCTGAGATCTCCAGCAGCGTCTTTCCTTTAGTTTCAGGCAAAATGAAGAAGGTGTAAAGGCTACCCAGCAGGGACATGGAGGCAAACAGCGTAAAGCAGTACAAGCCGAAAGCTTTCTGCAAGAGGAAAGCAAAGTGTCAGATCTAGATTTCTGGTGACAGCTCAGAAATCTGCTTAAAGATACCTACGATGATAAATGGAAATATGAGGCCTTGCATTGCAAACATGAACCAGCGCAGAAGTCCCACCAGGGCAAAAGCTGCCAGACGGTTGGACTGCGTGAAGAGCTCGCTGTTGAGAGGACCTGTGGCCGCTCCTGCAGAGGGAAGGAGATGAGGAGTAATTCATGTGAGCTCCTGAATTTGGGGAAGCTGCACGTCACATACCAGGTCCTCCACAGAAGGAGACGAAGAACAAGAAGATGAGAGCAGCTGAGAGGTAAGAAATCCAGGAGTTTGTGTCCTTCGAAGACAAAATAAAACCATATTTTCACCAACGTGTGCAATTATTCCAAAAGCAGATGAATATTTTAGTGTGTTTGCATGAAGCTGTTGTTGTAATGGTGTAGACAGACAACTTTTACTGCTCTGAAACATGTTTGTGTTCTGCCTGCCTTCAGGTTGAGCGTGACGGTGACCAACACCCAGATTACAGACATGAAGCCATAGCCGCCCCAGAGCAGCGGCCTCCTGCCCAAGTGCTCAATCAGAAGACCCTGAAACGATTGAAAAATGCACAACAGACCATGATGCAATTTGAAAGTATCAAAGAATGTCAGGGTGATTTACTCACAGAGACAAGCGAGGTGACAATTTCAGACAAACCGAGACCAAGAGTGACGTAGCGGACATTTTCCTTTGGAATTCCTGCCTTCACGAAGACATCAAAAGCAAAAATGCTGATCTGGAAAAGAGAGGAAATATCGATGCTATCAGTTTCAATGTATATATGCCTGTAGAGCTCTAGTCAAGCCTGAAAATAAGTGATGCTTTTGGTGATGATAGACAAATGGCATGCCCAATGAAAAGTGGAGAATGGGTTGGCTGGTTATTGAACCACCAACCCCTCAGATCCTAAATGATTGTTTCACTTCCAAATCCCAGCATGGTTTGGACTTTTTCTTAAATGTAACTCTTTTTAGATTCTGTTTTAACTCCAGAGAGAGTTAAATTTACCAGCCAATATCATGGAATGGTGTCATTGCTGTAGGATAATCCAGGATTTACTGTAATCAGGGGTTATCCCATACTGACGTCATCTGTGATTACAAGTGGGTCGGTACCTGGCGTGGACAGTTCGGTAAAATATATCATTTCCTCACATCAGCATCAAGTCAGGTTTCCATGTGGGTTTCTATTTCTATTTACACCCCGAGTTTTCTTCATGTGTCATTTTGTGTCTTGTTTCTTTGGAAGTGGGGGGTCAGGAGGGTTAAGGGCATTCTGTGTGTTTTTTTGTTTTATTTTTAACCGTTTTGACTCCTTTACATCTGAATTTATCTCTAGTTATGGATAAAAAATGTCAATTGTGTTTTTGCTGTTAAGTAGATGCTACTTGTAAGTAATTTTAAAGCTAATGTGGTTTGTCGCATGTTTTCAATGACAGGTTTTAATGCTGCGTTCACACTGAAGAATGTGATTCGCGCAGCAGAGTTTCCAATAGTACAGATGTAATTTGAGGTCCTGTGGCACAAATTGGGCAGCACGGCCAGAATTCATATATTGAAATTTTTGCAGGGCGTACAAACCAATCAGAGACTCCACTTTTCAGTAACAGTGAGTTGAATACAAATCCAATGTAGTGGATTGATCCGATAGTTCTCCACCTGAACTTTTAGCCCTTTTCTTAACCCGCTGTATCCCTTGTGGGGCAGCGGGGTTTCCTGAACCCCTTTCAGCTATTGTAGGGCGAATGCAAAGTAAACCCTACACAGTCTGTGGTAGGGCCCATGAAGCTGGAGCCATCGCGATCACTATTCCGACTCCCAGGAGACGAGCTGGAGACCAGACAAAAAGCTGCTGCGGGATGGGAAGGCAGCCTGCTTAGGCCGCCTGAACTTTATGGTATTTTTTCTTATTTCCATCCATTCATCCATCTTCTTCGTCATCTGGAAGTTCAGACCAGGTCGTGGGGAGCAGCAGTCTAAGCAAATATGCCTTTGATTTCCCTTTCCCTGGTCACTTCCTCCAGCTCCTCTGGGGGCACCCCGAGTCATAGTCTCTCCAGCATGTCTTGGGATTTCCCTGGCGCCTCCGCCCAGTGGGACATGCCCCGGAACACCTCTCCAGTGAAGCGTTCAAGAGGCATCCGTGGCGGCTGTGGTGTATCGTTAGAGTGGTCGACTCCCCAGCCAACAAGGCCATGTAGACCCCAGTGGCCAGAACATGTAGGCCCTAATTGGGTGTGTCCCCACCTGTGTTTGCCCGCATTGGCACCTCTACCCAGGGACCAGAGGCCTGGGCGGAGGCCCTGCTATCTCTGCCGAACCCTGGGCAGCAGCACTTGTTTGCTTTCCTGGATGGCCGTTTCTCAGACACAGTAGTGGGAGTGAGGCTCAGTGTACAGGGAGAGTCTCTGAATGATCTCATGAACCCAAACATGATTACTAATGTTGTTGTAGAACTCTTCACAACAAATAAACCTGATCGTTCAACATCATCCGTGTCTTCTATGCATTGTAACTGAGATATACAAAGACACTGCTCCTTGTAGCGATCAGGCTAAAAACATTAGCTTGTAGCTCCTCCCACATGTGGCAGCAGCGACAAGCTTCTGCAAACATTTTTGGACAGACAGCAAATTTATCGTGAAAATTGTGTTCAGTGTGATGCAGCATGAGGGGTTAAACTTGTAAAGGGCTTTATACATAAAGTTTGAATTAGAATACATGTTGCATGGTGTGGTACATACTGTATGGTTGCATTATTGTACAGCTCGGTACGGTACAGTCTGTTGCAAGTGAAAAAACTTGTGCCGTCCTCACCGCCGACATGCCTGACAGCTGGTTGCAACAGAAGATGGTGGACATGGTGATCAGCTGCCACCGGACAGTCCTGTCCCTTATCAGCTGCAGGGAACTCTTTGATGAGGCTGCCTCACTGGCCAGCTGTTCCATCAACATCTCATCCATTTCCTGTTTGTATTCTCCAGGCCCCCAAAGACTTTGTAGGGCTGCAGCAGAAAAGAAGACAGTATTACCACAAATAACAGTGTTTCCTCTTCATGTGTGTTTTAATGAGATATGTCTACCTTTTTTGCATGCACTATCATCTTTTTTCTCTATGAATAAATATCTGGGGGGTTCCGGAAGAAACGGCAGCACCAAAACTTGAACCACTGACAAACATGCGGGGACACAGAGGACAATGTTCCACATGTCCTCGCCTCCCAGGACCTCACTGATGAAACAAAACCATGGAGTTTGTGACACTCGTTGAGTTTCGCCATTCATTCGAATAACAGGAAGCACCTACCTCAGACCAAAAAACTGTCCCGAGAGTTTCCCGAGTGACAAAAAAGTGGCTGAGGTCAGAGTCACGGTGCCTCTTATCTGTCTGGGTGAAATCTCGCCGAGGTACATCAGGTGGAGGCTGTTCCCCAGAGCTGCAGCACCACACAAAGACGTCGGTAAAATGGCAGACCGCCCACAAACGGCTGAGAGTATTTTGTCGTCACGCTGACTGCGTGGAGGTTGCGGCCTACCTGCTGAGAAGCCAAACAGCGTCCTCGCCACAATGATCATTTCAAAAGATTGGGCGTTCTGACTCGTCAGCATCACTCCGGCTCCAACGATGGAAATCAGGTTGTTGCAGATCATTGCTCTTTTGCTGATGAGGGAACACAAAGTCAGGATCTGCTCTGTTCACGTGCAACATGTTTGATGATTTATTATGACTGTAGAAGCAATCACATTTTAACTCCCAAGAGACACGAGAAAGACATTTAGAGCATGTACAAATGTTTAATGGTTAACACGTTGGCTACTAGACTGTTTGCTATTGTCAGCCCACGCCAAAGCGCGGTTTAAGCCGTTACCATGATGACACCGTCTGGCACTGAGAGGTGGGTAATAGATTACATTTACTCAGTTACATCGTCTGGAGAGAGTTACACTCCTAATGCTGGTTTAACTACATCATACTTGGTAGATGTTGATCATAATTGTTTTCTGTGTTTATTTCTTGTAATTCTGTACAAATAATATCTGTATAAATTTAGATTTAGACATTTAAAAAAAAGGGGCGTGGACTAAATGAGTTATTAATGAGTTATTAAACTTTTGAATTTCATCCAAAAGTATTTTTCAAAGTTTATATTTGCTCATTTATCGTCAAACTTCTGTTTAGGGTGTATATTTTTTATGTTATCAGTTTGAAATATGTGAATGAGTACATAATTCCACTTTTGCTGATTTTTGAAAAGGTCGTGCATTTGGATACGGTGCACCTTGTTTATTTTTACGCTACTACTAGGACTACTGCAAGGATCATATTAAATTCATTGTTGGAAACATTTCTGCAAAAATTTGACCTGTGCAAAAAACTCACCAAAATTTGTACACACCTAGTACCCGGTGAAAATAAATTTGGGCCATAGTGAACGACCCCCTAAGACGATGACATTGCAGCAAGCAAAACCGCAATCAAAAATATATATATATAGGTTATATATAGGTCAAAAAGTGCTTGGAGCTGATTTTTTTTTTCCAAATATGCAAACAAAATCAAACAGACATATTGGGATATCCAAAGGATGTTTTGAAATTATTATGGGATGGCCACAGGACCTACTGCTTTGTGGCCATTTTGTGCCAAACGGTGAGATTTGGCTTTTTTTTTTAAATATGAGAAAAGGAAACTCTTCTTCCTGCGATTTTCACAAGTTTCACACATGCAGCCAGCCTTGCCATCTTGAATTTTAAGTAAAAAACACCTTTATTATAGTTAAAAACAAAAACCTGTCCTAGGGATTTTTATCCTCCTAACTATTTGAACATCATCAGGAGACTACAGGGGAAAAATGGTATAGTTGGAATGGTGTGCCCGAGGCAAGTTCGCAACTGTTGCAATTAGAGCTAGATCGCACATATTTCATTGGAATGTCAAAAAATAAAAATCTATAATTGAATTATCTAGCTCAAGCTGAACAAAACAAAATAAAATATTATATGAGAAGATTTGAATTGTGGGCGTGGGAAACAAAACAAGTCACTGAAAATTCTGCAGACAAATCTAAAAATTGACAGACTTTTTCATTTAGGTAAAGAATCTGACCCTCACTACATGCTTGAAAACTTACCAAATTTTAAAGAATTTTGGGAATAGTGAACGACCCCTTCCCTAAAACGATGACATCATAGCAGGCGTAACCGTAAAAAAATGAATGGAGCAAAAATTTCTAAGCGGGCTTCAGAAAAAAAAAATCAGAATACACAGGTGTTGGGGATATCAAAAGAATGTTTTGATATTATTATGGGATGGCCACACAACCTATGTCTTGGCGGCCATTTTGTCACAAAATCTGAGATTTGGCGATTTAACGATATGAGGGAAAAAAACTCTTGTTCAAGCGATTTTAAGAAGTTTAACACACTCGTCTGGTGTTTACCTCTGTCTGTAGATGCAAATCTAGCAGATTGTGACCAAGAAACTCTGACAGAACATACACATGTTCTGCCAGTTTAATACTCACCTTCCTAATTTGCCTGAAAAGAATTTGACGCTGACAACACCAAAAAGTCCCCCGACAGCGAACATGGAGACGACCAGAGACCATATCATGGTGGCTGTTTCTGGAGAGGGAGGCTCGCCGTATCTGTCAAACCAGCTGCTGTTGATGAAGTGCTGTATGTACTGCAGGTGGTTCAAGCATAAATTAAAGTGTTTGTTGTTTTTTTTAATGCAAATGTAGAAAAAAGATGAAAAGATGTCTCACCGGAGAGGGAGAACTCAATCCGGTTATGTGGTAACCGGTCTGAAAGCTGCCACCAACACCCAAAATGATTATGAGGAGCAAAGCGTTGCCATGAATCTGGAAATGTGTGAAGAAAAGGAGAGTATCTGCATAACTTCATAACAAAACTTATACTACTTCAAAATAAAGAAATATTGTGTTATATTAGAGTCACAGAATTACTCAGAGAACAAAATATTTTTCTCTAAGCTGGAGTTCACAATACATTTTCTGTGACTGACGTCATTTAATCTGCTTTTATTTTTTATCCGCCACCACTGAAGTTTAGGTTTGTTTTCTTTATATAAATGATGAAACACTTTAGTTTACAGGGATTAAAAAAAAAAAAAAAAGAAACAAGATATTGATTGTTTTACATGTTTCCTCTTTCTTTCAAGACCTAAAAACTTAAATAAGCACCTTATTGGGTTCTTGTGTTTGGCGTGTTACATTATATAAAAGAGAAGAACCACATTTAATCCAAAAAGGATTTGGACTTCATACGATTTCAAAGCAAACCAGGACCGGACAAGCCCCCATCTTTGCCAACCCGGAAGCACCATCTATTGCTTTTGTCCCACCCAGTGGTCATTTTCAGCACATAGTCTGGTTTAGTATATCTTTCTACCGTAGGGTTCATTTCTGAACCTGAAGGGTGACTTCAGGGTTTATTTGGAGCAGGTCCTATAAGCTCTAAAAAACAAAGTAACCTCAGTGGAAGAGCTGGCGGAGGTTTGCAAGGACAGCAGAAAATATTAATCAGCTGCTCTCTGCCCCCTTCTGTTCAACATCTGCCTCAGTAAAGCCCAAAGCATCACCCAAGACCGATTCCCCCCCGGACATCACCTCTCTGACCTGTTGCCCTCTGGGAGGTCATACAGGTCGATACAAGACTAAGAGACAACTTCTAGAAGAGATGCAGACGTAAATCAGCACTTTATTTTCTCACTTTTTTACATTTTGTTTTACTTTCTTTTTTTTTTACTTTTTACATATATTAGTTTTACAAAGGAATGCTGTTAACTGCTTAAGTACTGTTGTTTTGTTTGTACAATGACAAAAAAGTGATTTTATTCTGTTCTTTTTATTTCTTTTATAGCCTAGCCTCACTAAAGACAGATGCATTTCCCCTGGAAACCACTCGATGTTTGGTTTCAGGAGCAAGTCGGTTTTAAATTAAACAGCTTTAAAAATAATTAAAAATCTAACTTTCTGGTTTTCATATCTTGTTTTGCTCCTATTACTAAAGTCAGGTGTAAATGTCAGGCGTAAAGAAGCTAAACTATTAAATCTGTGTCTAGGTCTTTTATTAAATAAGATTGAAATTGAACTCTGGTCTGCCAAAATAGTACGACTTAGAAATGGTTTATGCATAAACTTATACATTTAATAAGCAAGTAGTAACATTTTAAAACATCAAACCTTTATCAAAATAATAATAATAATAATAATAATTTAATTTAAAAAACCAAAAGTAAGAGCAAAGAAACATGATGTTTTGTTTTTTTTCATTACAATTTTTTTTTAGATTGTTGTAAGAGAACTTCAAAAAAGGAACAGGAAAAGTACAATGACTCAGCTGAATCTGAGCGCTGATGTAACACAGCCCAGCTAAAAGATAACCTGGCTGTTGGCAACAACAGGCTAATTTGTTCTTACAGGTTTTTCCAGCTATAAAACCTTTGTCGAAACATTAAGACAAAAATGTGAGTCCAAGCCACAAGAAAATCATTCTAATATTTCAGTTTTTCACAAAAAATAAAACAATACCTCATATTTTTCATGTTAATCATCTACATTTATTTTATATAAAATACGTTTTATTATTTTGAATAAATGAGTGAAAGCTTACCAGCTGCCTGTAAAAAGTTCCCATCTCCTTATTACACGTATGGACCGCGCAGTGCTTTTGCCCCGAATAAATGGACTCTGCCAAGAGTTTCTTGCTGCTTATTATTAACTTTTCAAACTGAAAATGAAGTAACTTGTAGACCCTTACACCCTTAAAGCTGCCTCGTGTTACTGTACAAATGTCTACTTCCAGCATAAACATTGCTAGACCTGCAGATGGAAAAAAAATGTTTTCTTTTTCTGCTTCATCCTTTGCACATTTTCAGCTTATGATTTCTTTTATTCAGGAATTCAAATATGCAATCAAATTAATAAGGAAAAATAATTTAAATAGCATAAAGTGTCTAAATATGTATACATAAATGTATCGTTGAAAATACAATATTATTTTCAGAATTTTTTTATTTTAAGTCAAACTATGAGATGATTTTGACTTTTCTTTTGACAGTGGTAGAAACAAGCTTCCATAGCAGATGTCACTAACAATCAGGACCCTGGTTTTCATTTTTATCGGTCTTCCATGTAGATTTCTGTTTTAGCAAATTGATTTTATCACCAAATGGTTTACAAACTGCATATTTTAAATATAATTTAACAAAACTTGGCAGGAATAATACAAATTGGTTAGTTAGCCACCTATTATGGAATGTTAATATTACAAAAATATGGGGGGAGAAATGTACACATTTCATATATTAACTTAAAATTGTTATATTTGACTTTCAGGAAAAGAACACTTAAACTGTTGTGGTGGAAAATTTTCAAGTACACATATCCAATTTTTTTTCTCTGTAATATTTAAAGAGTTTAACTTTGACTCACGTGCAATTTCGAACAGCACAGACAAAAAGCTATCAATACATACGAAAGTTGTCTGTCTTTGAATCTTTATAGTTTATTGTAATGTATGTTTTGGGATTAATATGCTACCCCCTGTCACTGTAATACTACTACTACTACTACTACTACTACTACTACTACTACTACTACTACTACTACTACTACTAATAATAATAATAATAATAATAATAATAATAATAATAATAATAATAATAATAATAATGTACATCTTTTAAGCTGTTATGATGTTGCCTGTCCAGCAGAGGGCGATAGCTGCAAAATAGGTTGAGATTTTTTTTACGGAACCTGTTGATGACGTCAGCGGAAACACCCCGGTCCACTGTTTTTCGTAGTCATCCTTGGCTAACGGCTCACAACCGAAGAGTTGACTGTATCGCGTTTAAAGTCTGCAGTTTTTGTGCTTGTTTATTCGTCGTGGGACAACATGCCGTTAGAAAACCTAGAGGAAGAGGGTTTGCCCAAGAACCCGGATCTGAGGATAGCTCAGCTAAAGTTTCTGCTCACCATGGAGGCTCATCGGCAGGATGCTAACGTGAAGACGGAGCTCATGGACGCTATCAAAGCTAACAGTGAGTTAGCGTTTTACTAGTGAGCTCGGGGACAAAGACAGCTATCAGCCAATGTTTTAATCTATTTTAGAGCGCAAATCATCATTTGAATTTAGATAAAACTGAGCGTTGTTTGTAAAAACGAGGCTTTTCTTTGTGGTGAATATTAATTAGCTTCCTGGCTAACTTTGTTAGCAGAAACACAGCAGAAAAAAATACGAAGGACGTAAAACTAATCAAGATATGTCACTGTTTGTATCAACAAGGGATTTTATTTGTGTATTTTAATATATTTTTCTACTTTTATAAGTTTATTTTGATTGTTGAAGAGCGTTACTTTCGGTACTAATAATATAAAATAAGCCCTTGTCATGAAAACGATTTTGTTAACTAAGTTTGATTCAGACTATCGTTTATGCAGTTAAGTAAATCTGTTATGTTTCAGATATGGCACCATACTATGAGGGCCTGTGTAAGGAGCTGAAGTGGCAGCTGGACAGTGAGCTACTAAGTAAAATGAAAAAGGCCAACGAAGAAGAGCTGAAACGCCTGGATGATGTTCTGGAGGACGCCGAGAAAAGCCTGGGGGAGAGCGAGATCCGGGATGCTATGATGGCCAAGGCCGAATATCTTATTAGAATTGGCGACAAGGTAGGTTCACACTTCTTCACCTCTGTGATAGTACATAGAACTTGGTGCACATTTGATTATTACTCTATGGAAGTATTGTGTGTTGACGTATTCTGTGTTGTCTCTCTGTAGGAGGGGGCTTTAACTGCTTTCAGGAAAACTTATGACAAGACAGTGGCTTTGGGCCACAGACTAGACATCGTCTTCTACCTTCTGAGGATCGGCCTCTTTTACATGGACAGCGACCTCATCACAAGGAACTCAGAAAAAGCCAAGAGGTAAAGTCTTTGTGTGGACTCATTTTGTAACTGTGTGGCATCTTTAGAGTACTAATTTTTTTTAACTCCTTCCTGCAGCCTTATAGAGGAGGGAGGAGACTGGGACAGGAGAAATCGTCTGAAAGTTTACCAGGGCCTCTATTGTGTGGCAATCAGGGACTTCAAGCAAGCGGCTGAGCTCTTCCTCGACACGGTTTCTACCTTCACCTCCTACGAACTCATGGATTACAAGACTTTTGTTACTTACACTGTTTATGTGTGCATGATTGCTCTGGAAAGGCCTGACCTGCGAGAGAAGGTAGGCTTTTTTTCTATAAATATAACCAAGTTGTTAATCTAGAGCAGTATTTTTGATTCCTTTTTTTTCTCATAGGTGATAAAGGGAGCAGAGATTTTGGAGGTGTTGCACAGCCTGCCTTCTGTCCGTCAGTATCTTTTCTCGCTCTACGAGTGCCGCTACTCCGTTTTCTTTCAGTCTCTGGGTAAGAAATCTTTATCCTTCCTAAAAATAAATGTCATTACCTGCAGTCATTTGTTTTCTATAGCAAATGTGAATCTTTGTGCTTTAGCACTGGTGGAGCAGGAGATGAAGAAGGACTGGCTTTTTGCCCCTCACTACCGTTACTATGTGAGGGAGATGAGGATCCAGGCGTACAGCCAGCTGCTGGAGTCCTACCGCTCACTCACTCTGGGATACATGGCAGAGGCCTTTGGCGTCAGTACAGAATTCATTGACCAGTGAGTTTTGATTCACTTCTAGTGCCATGTTAGGTCAAATCCACAGAAGGGGTCGTCGTTTGCTGAATATCTTAAGCGACCCATCTGCTTGGTAAATAATTCTAACTTGGTCTTATTTTTTTTCCTTCCAGAGAACTGTCTCGATTCATAGCGGCGGGCCGTCTCCACTGTAAAATCGATAAGGTTAACGAGATTGTGGAAACCAACAGGTGACACTTTTGGTCCATTTTTCTTACATATTTGGTATCAAGATCCTGATTTTTAATCCTTTTTTTTTCTTCAGACCTGACAGCAAAAACTGGCAGTACCAGGAAACCATCAAAAAGGGCGACTTGCTGCTCAACAGAGTTCAGAAGCTGTCAAGGGTTATTAACATGTAATAACCTTGGCTGTCTTCATCGCAACGCCGCGTTCTTGGATTTTTCTTCAGTTTTCCAACACTTGTTTGTCTGACAAAGTGACTCTTATATTGTGTACATAATAAAAACATGTTTTCCTGCCAAATCTCCTGAAAGTTCTTGATTGGATGAACGAGACAGAGACATGATTTCATATAAATATCAGTATAAATTATTTTATTTACACAAACTTGTTACAAAACAAATAAACTATACAATCTCTTCTTTAAATATTAATTCCTAACCTATGTTGTGTTCATGAATTACATAGCAGCCAATACATGAGTCCAGCTGAAAAATGATTCTGATAATGTATACAAAAGAAGAAATCTATACACTTTTACAAAGAATGAATGGTTGATTTCTTTTTTTTCCTCAGACTTTTTGTCCCTCACATTCCAAGTCTATGGTTTGAATAAAGAAAGCATCCTTACAATGCCTTTCTGTTCAAGAAACAAAGTTAGGGTCTCTGAAACCTCAGTAAAGCAGATCCATACTGAGGATAACATCCGTTTTCTTTCTGGGAAACTGGCGGTTTTATACGGGGCCAAGCTTTCACCACATTTAGAATTCACAGGCAGATTCATAACCAAACTCCTAAACACTTTGAACATTCAAGTAAGGTAAAAACGACCCAAAGAATACAGTCGAGAGGAAAACAAATTCAGGCACTTTCTTTAATCGGATATTTCTTCTTTTAAACCTGTGATTCAAACGACTTGTTTGGCAACGACGATGCAAGCAGCAATCTTTGTCGATCCCCTTCAGCCTTCCGAAAAAGTTTCATATCGTTTGACGGGAGCTGCGACTTTTCCCCCCACAATCACAGATTTCTCTTGTGTTGATTCTTAGGCAACAGAATTTTTTTTTTCTGAAAGCACGTGTGATCAAGACCTTGAAAGGTGACTAAAGGTATCCTCCGTCGTACAGACGCATGCTACAGTGGCGACGCTCTTTAAAGGATGTGATTCATGAGATGCTTCAGCTACTGTATGGAGATATTGCATCGTATAGACTTGGCAGTGGAACACTTCAAATAGTCGTGTTCTTTAAAGTTACTAAACAATTTTCCAAAATTGTAGCAAAAAATTGATGCATACGAAAAATGTGCAAAAATACATAATTTACTATGTACAATTTGATAACAAAATATGTCATTTCAAATACTTCAATACTTTTTTTTTGATACAGGAGCTACAAGAAAGGGAGGGGGAGCTACTTTTCTTTTTCTAAATGAAATCCTCTCATTTACGTTTTCTAGGATTTGACATCAGTTGTGTAAAAAGGACTACTTTAGTCAAAAGATGCATTCTGTGAAGTCATCTCCATGAATCTCACGCCATAACATTCACCCCGAATGCGCAAACATCCCAGCGCGACAGGCTGGGACCGCCGCGTTTAAGACTCCGTTTTGGAATACAGCATCGTGTCTGGCCACTCCGACAAGCCACTTGGTGAGCGACCAGACGTTTGGGTAGTGGTTACACGCAGGAGGGGGGCAATCCCACCTGCAGAAGACGAGTGACGTGCAAGTTTTGTTCCAGTTTTAGGCGTACCATACCTGATTCCCTACATGGGAGAAGTAAAACGTTACAATTCACATCTGCCTGACCCCCCCCAAAAGCTCCACGGAGGGGGGAAATAAAAAGAAATGGTGGCTATAGCAACACAGCTTGCACAGATTCTCATACCCATAATGCACCATCACTGCTTCAGAAGTACTGACCCCAGCTTTAAAGACGACCACTTGGCAAAGCCTTTGGCTAGTTTTGTGGACAGCGGCGCCGTGCCTGTGGAGAAAGTAGCTTTGTTTTTCCTTTATTTAGTGCTGTTCACAGTTGGGGGTGGGTCTCAAGGGGCTGTCACGTCGGACAGATTCAGGTGCCCCCTCTGGATCTGATCAAAGATTTAACCCGAGGGGAAACACCAGGTGCCCTTTCACATTTCAAAGCACAACTGTCTTCCTCAAGTTTCCACGACTTTTCATAGTTCAGTGTAAAAAGCTCGTAAGAAATTATACGTATAGAAAATAAAAACTTGCATAATTATTTTGGGTAACTTAAGAATCTCCAGATCATCCAGGTAGGCTCATCTCAGGTGTGTGAACGCGACCAAAGGTTACAAAACGAGGGCGCCACAAGGACGCACACCGAGAAAAAGAAGCCAAACAAGGTGATTTTGTGTTGCGATTATTAATTCCCTCCTCCTGCTCTCCTAACAAGGCTTCTGAGATCAGGCGCTGGGGGTGTCATTATGTTGGAAAGTCCAGTAGTCAAGCAGAATCTGAGAAAAATCTTTGTGTCTCACAAACACACACGCACACTTTTACACCCATTCTTCTGCTTAGAGAGATCTGCTCGTCGTCTCTGCAGTCACTCCGTTTCAGGGCGGCACGTTTGCAGCAGCCCTTAACCTGAACACCGGGACCAGACAACCATGGCTGATGCAGACTGATCCCTCTGCCTCTGACTGCATGGGAGGAGCTCTCAAAATACTGAGAAACCCCTTGCATGGGGGGTAGAGGGGTGGGGGTTCTTGGCTCGATAATCAGACCCCAGTCCCTGTTTAGTCCCCCCCCTCAATCACACGTACACACACATACATGGCTTTGGGAAAAGTATTAAGGACCACATTTACTTTACTGGGCAGTCCAGGTCATCTCCACCCTGAGGATTGTGGGTAGCTGAGAGTAATGTGGATTTTTGTTTCAGAAGGCCTCATGCGGTCCAGAGCAGTTGGTGGACCGCTCCAGATTACTCCTCATCCGTTTTTCCAGTTCTGAAGCCGGAGAAGCCGGAGACTCCTGTCAGGGACGAGCCTTGGGCTGTGGGAGAGAAAGGAGGAGGTCAAACCAAATCCTCTGATGGAAATGTGCGAATATTATCCGCACTACAAACAAACATGGAAATCAAAACCAGGGTTGCAACAGGCATGGCTACTGCAAAGTTCTACTAAAATAAAAACTGTATTTTTGGTGTTTTTAGCATGTTCTTGTGGGATTTTTATGTTAATGGAGAGTAAAGAAAAATGAACTCAATAATACCTTTATGAGCATTTTTAAGCTCAAAATCATGTTGAATCAAGAGCAGACAAAAAAAAAAGAAGTTTGGAAATATAGCATATTTGTAATGTAGAAAATATGGTGAGTGGGCCTCAAACTTGCTGCTCCAAGCTCTCAGCAGCGGGGCAGGGGTTGCTTAGCAGCAATGGTCCCGCCCACAACTCATGCTACGTTCACACCAGCCACAGTTAGCGCATTCGAGAGACCACTTCCAATAGTCACATGTCGATAAGCAAGTCCATTTGCAGGTTTTATGTACAAAGAGCACAGCCATTGAACGTGCTTTGAAAGTTACATTAGCTTAATTTTGACTAATCAATCACTTGAATTTAATAGTGACGCATGGATGGCGCCCGTCAGCAACAATGAAGGTGAAATTCATAGTTACTGTTTGTATCCAACTGGAATTATACAACACCAAGTACTTCATATAACAGAATAGAGCTGTGAAAGAAAAATTCTGGAGCAAGATTTGTGAGATTTGCACCAAGCCTCTTCTAACTGTAAATACAGAGGGCCAAAAAAGTTTTAGTCAGCCACCAATTGTGCAAGTTCTCTCACTTAAAAAGGTGAGAGGGACCTGAAATTTTCATCATGGATATTTATTTATAAATTATGGTGGAAAATAAGTATTTAGTCAATAACAAACAATCAAGATGTCTCTCACTGACCGTAACTTCTTCTGGAAGAGGATCCTCTGTTCTCAACTCGTTACCTGTATTAATGGCACCTGTTTGACCTCGTCATCTAGATAAAAGACACCTGTCCACAACTCAGACAGTCACACTCCAAACTGCACACTGCTCGGGTAATGAAGGAGTGGCTTCGTAAAAAGCATTTCAAGGTCCTGGAGTGCGCAAGCCAGTCTTCAAATCTCAACCGTTGAAAATCCATGGATGGAGTTAAAGGTCTGTGTTGCTCAGTGAGAGCCTCAAAATATCACTGCTCTAGAGGAGATCTGGATGGAGGAATGGACTAAAATACCATCAACAGTTTGTGAAAACCTTGTGAATACTTACAGAAAATGTTTGACTGCTGCCATCGCCAATAAAATGAATATAACAAAGTACTGAGTTGAACTTTTGTTATTGACCAACTAATCTTCCATCATAAATTACAAATAACTTCTTTAAAAATCAGACGATGTGATTTTCAATTTGTCTCTAATAGTTGAGGTATAACCATGATTAAAATGACAGAACACTCATCTTTTAAGTGTGAGTACTTGCACAATTGGTGGCTAAATAAATACTTCTTTGCCCCACTGTATCTGTGTTATCAGGTAGTGAGAGTCCAGTGAAGTGTGTTCAAGAATGCCCGTCCACTGGGTTCTAGAACACGCCTCACACGTCCGGTGTGTATTTAGCATCAGAGGCCAATTTCTGTAGAAACCATCTACTTAGAAACGATAAAGGTTTTTGGATTTTGGCTAAAAACGGCAAAATCATAAGATGACTGGAATGAAGGTTTCAGGACTCTTAAAAACCAACCTGATGTAAATGGGAGTTGTTTGGTAGTCCTGGTGCCCCTGGAATGCTCCGCCCATGCTTCCCATGGATGTTGTTAATGGCAGGAGACTTTGCCACTTTGGGTCTACCTGTCCCTGGCCCACCCCCTCTTCCTGCCCCAAGCCCTCCTCCCCCCCCTCCACTATTAATGCCACCGGAGGCCGAGGAGCTTTTGCGCTTCTTTCCTTCCAGGCGTCCGTCTGAGGAGTGGTGGCTAAAGCTGGTGTGGTGCTCGGATGACGATGAGGACTGGCGGTGGACGAACGGACCCAGGGAAAGAGTGGAGTCGCTGCTGTTCATCACCACACTCATCCGCTTGATGGACTCTGCAGGGCTGCCTGAAGGAGGACCTCGTGCCGGCGGCCCGGAGGAGCCACCCGCTGAACCTCCAGAAGCCTCTGCCTTGAGACTGAGAGAGTTGGTCCGCACGTTGGGACCACAGTTGAGCCCCATGCTGTGGACTCCACTGTGGGAGAAGGACATTGACGATGACAGACCTAATGAGCTGTGTTGGTGAGTGCTCCCTGAGCTGCTGACATTTGCACAGTTCTTCTTGAGGGATGAGGAGAAGTTGGCGTTAGAGGAGGAAGATTCAGAGGATGACGTGAGGACAGAACTGTTTTTCCTCTTCTTCGCAGCACTGAAGTTAGTGCTGCTGTTGTTATTGTTTGCTCCTCCGGTGGTGTTTGGGGTGACCGATGTGGAGGAGCTTGAGGAGGTGTCCCTAGGCCTGAAAGATGAGGAGGACGACGACTTGGTGGTGCTGGAGGAACGAGACTTTGGCGCCCGGCCTGAAGCGAGGGAAGGTACCAAGGAAGAAGAGGACGAAGACAAGTGGGCTGAAGGCATCTGTGGCGACGAAGACACTTGTCGGGCCTGCGTGGTGCCATAGGCCGGGTGCTCAGCCCCGCCCTGTGGGGAGCTGCAAGCATTTAAGGTGGTCCCATAGGAGAGCGCTGATTTGCCCTCATGAGTTTGGCTATAAGGAGTTTGGGGCAAAGTGGCAGGGGGGCTCAGAAAGCCTGTGGAGGGAGTGTTACTGTGGGAATTTGTGCTTGTCCTATGGGTGGGTGCAACAGAGGAGTTCTCCAAGGCCAAGGGGATTTTCCTGAAACGCATCAACAATGATGTCCGTTGGTTTTTTATTGCTGAAACAATGAAAGCATTTGATGATTTTTACATTGACACTTACTTCCACATTTGAGCGTTGACATGCTTCTCCATCATCGTGGTGAGGGCACATCGCAGTCTGTCCCACCGCCTGTCAAAGGAGTAACAGCCTCTGCCAAACAGTCGACTGCCAAACGTACAGAACTGAGGAGAAGAGGGGAAACGAGGTTAAGACGAACATTCATTCATTAAAAGGGCCATTCCATGAAAAAACTACGAATTGGGAGAGCTGGTTTGAACATGAATTATTGAACATCGATGGATAGTTACACGTGTCTTCAGGAAAATGATCCGCAATAAAGCAAAAAGGATTTTCGATACAGAGATTGATGCTTCAAAGAGAAAAGAAACATTCACAGTCAGTGCTAACCACAACAATGTTCTCATCGTTTCAATACATCCTGAAATTTTCACTTGGTGTTGGTGACCGCATTTCACCGCAAAATTAACCCATTAGCCATCACTATTCTGTCTGGCAAATTTTGTGGATACACGCCTCAACTATACAGTATGTACATCAATATGTAAAAAAAAAAAAAGATTCTTTTTTTTTGTGGGTGACGCACTGACAAGGACGGCTCTAGGATGACATCATAAAAAGAACAACACTCTCAAGGGGCGAAAGGTGGAGCCTCAGAGATTGAGTCATTTTAGGTATGAAAGTTCGCAAAAATAACTCATATTTCATAAATTTGTTTTTTAATGTTCCAAAGGTAATATTATGATCATATATATGGACATAGATTACTCTGAAAGACTAAATTAAAACATGGTATGGCCCCTTTACGCTGTTCAATGATGCGTCAGACACTTACAGCTGCTGGTCGTGGGTGATAACCTGAATAATGACAGTCCAGTTTGTCAGCGCTGTCCTCACGCTCCTCGTTCTCTCCTTCATCACTGGAGAGTCTGGAAAAACTATCAGGGGTAGTTTGGGTTTGATGCTGGGGCTCCTGGATAGCTGCTCCGTCTCCAGAACCACCGGCGTGACTGCTGTTCAGCCTGATGAGGACACAGTCGTTGTAGGTGAGAAACTTTAGATAAAAAGGAAGGAACGGTCGAGTGCGGGACGGCTCTCACCGTGGAAGACCGGGACTATGAAATTTGGGCTTTCCGAGTGGAGAAGGCTTCGTGGCATCAGGGGTCGGGCCATTGCCGTGAGCCAGCTGAGGGGCATCATGGCCGGAGGCGAGGTGAGAGGAGGGGTGTGGGTCCCTGAGGGGGGCGTTATGCGGCGTGTGGGCTTGTTGATGTTCTCGTTCTCTCTCCCGCTCCCTTGTTCTGTTCTTGTGCTCTGCCAGCAGTGTGTCAAAGCGTTTCCTGCGGCCCGGCACTGCCCTCCGCTGGCTTAAGGAATGTGTCTGGAAAAAAAAAAAACAATAAAATACATTTTGATTATAATTTAACTTTGTACCATTGTGGTTTTAGCACCATTTCTTTATGAAATGATCTAAAACTTTTTCCTGTAAAGGCCTGGTAATTACCTTGCATGTTAAGGATCTTGTGCAGGGTTTGCGCGCGGTTATATCCAAAACACCACAGTGGATATCTGCATTGAACTCGCGCTCTACAAGAGGAAAAGGTGAGGAAAAGAAGATATGTTATGGGCCAATCTTTTAGGGCTTTATCATGTATAAAAAATAAAAACAACAGATTCCTTTTGTATTTGAATCTAATCCACAATAGCAAGAGGAAGCAAACCCAAAAAACTAATTTAAAACATTTTTTTCATTTTTAAAAACATCCCAAAAATTACTGACCAGATACTTTCTTGCTGAAGTGCCGTCTGCCACTGGTGCTGCTGCTGTCCCGCTTCTTGTCGGAGAGGACGCCCTTGCCGTTGGGGATCTGACTTGAGGCCAGCAGTGGAAGCTTTGGTGTGGAGGGACAGTTAAGGCTTGCTTTAAGGGCGGTGGAGGAGGTGGTGGTGACGGTGGTAGTATTGGAGCTCACAGTGGTGCTAGATAGGGGTGTAGTGGAAGAGGATGAGGTGGTAGCTGGGGCGGCTTGCGCCTGGACGAGCCTCGTTGACGAGTCCACCTTCAGATGGATCTTCTCTACCTGGACAGCCGGAGTGAGGCTGGAAGACAAAGTGACAGAGGTGAAGAAGGAGGACGGAGATGACATAAACAAAACTTGAAAGAACAAGAAACACATTTAGTATGTTGGAAGTACTTCAGAATTTAAACCCTTGGAACAGACGGACTATTTTAAGTCAGTGATTGAGAAATTCTCTTGGTTGAGAAAGGTCACAGCATAAAGGTGTAAAGTCTGTGATTTCCCTCAATGTGTTCAACCAACCAGAAAACTAATTAATATGTGGCACAAAGAAATCTGTAAATCTCGCCTAGAGTTTTTTCATGTATTTTCCTTCAAAAACCTGTAATTAGTTTGTTAAAAACATTTTTTTTTATTATTTTCACTCTCCGTTGTTAAAATGCTTTATTGAACATTTTTGGGCTTACAGAGCCACTTTAAATCACCATTTACCTGTAGGAATGTCCTGTTGTCTAGTAGGGTTGCTACAAACAATTATTTTAATAGTCGACTAATCACCGATTATTTTTTTCCGATTAGTCGACTAATCGGGTCATTCGCAAAGTGGATGTAAAGACCACATCTTAACCAGCATTAGCTTTAAGCTAGCTAAAAATAGAGACAATTAAGATAATACTTTATTAAACTTTTAACTTTATTAAACTTTTAATGACTCATCCAGCCTCTGTCCTTTATTAGTTTCTGGGATTAAAACAAGATTAAATCAAATCTGAAACAAGGAACAATTTTTTTTTACAAAATTTAAAGTTTTGGTCTCACTAACTCAAAAATAACAAAAATGCCTTTTTGGTGCTGAACGCTCACTATTTTGTTCAACTTTACTACACTCTTACTCCATATAATACAAAGTAACGACTAATCGACTATTAAATTAGTCATTGACTATTTTAATAGTTGATGAGTTGTCGTTTAGTCGACCAATCGTGGCAGCCCTGATGTCTAGTGTGTGAATTCAAAATGGAAAAAAAAAGACAAAATAAAGTTAGTGCCACATAGGTGAGGTTGTTTTGATTAAAATAAAATTATATCGGATAACAAGCAAATAGTCTTTCAAATTAAAAGTGGACAAAGATTGAGATTTAAGCCCCAAGTACAACCGGAGTCATTCTTTTGTTTTTCTGGAGGATTCTGTAAAGAATTGCTTGTATATTTTGTTGCAAAAACAATAACAAAAATGTATATGACAGAAAAAAACAATATTTTGTATACACAGGTACATAAAATGAATGAATGTATAATAAATCAAACTAAAAAGTTGTAAAGGGAATGGAAAAGCTTATACCCTTTTTTGTGTTTGTGTTATGTCAGTGTCAGTTGTGTCAGTGGTGTTTTTGTATCACAAAATGGAAAAGAAAACTGATAAAAAGTGAATTTGAAAAAAATAAAAGCTTTTTATTTTGTACATTTTTTGAAAAAAATAAACTAAAATAAAAAATTTAAAAAGTTCTTATTTTAATAGATGACTTTAGGTTACATAGTCTTCTTTTGTTTTTTTGTTTCTTTTACTCTGTAACATTTTTATTCTGTTTTGTTTTGCTTTTTAAATATTGCAAAGCACAACACTTTTTTCTATTCTAAAGTACTTAATAGAGTTGAAGAGCAATTTATGATTCTTCAAAGCCATATGTTTCCATTTATGCACAGGGCTTTCAGGGGATAAATATATGTGGAATATTTTCTTTTCTTTTTTTTTTTTTAGGATGGACAATCTTTTCATGAAGTTTGGCCCGTTTGACTGTGGTAGAGCGGAGAGACTTACATTTTGTCTGGGTGTGGCATCCTGAACGGGGCAATCGATGGTCTTCGCTGAACGCCTGGCAGCTTGTCTTTGGCTGATTTGACAAGTTTTAGACTGGAGGAGGATGACGATGAGGACGAGAGGGACACACTGGAGCTGGCAGTGTTTGGTCGGCTGAGGATGCTTGCACTCGTCACTCCTGCCCCGGCCGCCGAGCCCAGCGCAGGTCCAAGCCCGCCGCTGCTGCTTCGGTTCTTGCCGGACACGGGGAAGGGCGATGTGGACGACTGCTTGCTGGTTGAACTGTGTCTTCTTTCTGTAGATTGGAGAACAAAAAAGATTGGTTATGAGGAATAAACACTTAAATAAACTAGGAAGAAAAATATTTCTTGAGAGCAGTGAGCAAAATAGAAGTAGATTTGTGATTTGAGCCTGCACAGCCTAAAACAGTAAAAAAAACCAAGCAGGTCAAAAGCTTTACTTTCTGTCTTAGCTTCATGCAAAATCTGCTGTGCAAAGTGATGAGGCAGAATTACTGAAATAATGATTAGGATAACTGTGGAATTTAAGAAAAAAGCACATTTGTACGTAAAACCTGTTGTACCATTTAAGTACAAATTGCCTTAAGACTCAGGAGGTTTAAAAAGGTCATTAATTTAGTTGAATGCCGTCACCAGAAAAGGACTTAAGAATCAACTTGTTTAGAGTTCTTGATTAACAACAGCGCAGAAAACTAAAGGAAGCAGATTCTAAAATTTGGCCTTAAAACAACTTAAAAAAAACAGTCACCAAATAGGAAAAACTAAAACTCTAAAGTACATACATCAAATAGAATTACAAAACACCAAAAGTTTTTGTATAAAAAGCATCTTTCCTAACAATTAGCTGATGCATTTGGACCGACTCCAAAATATGACTAAAGGCCAAACCTCTGTCTCAGCAGGTGACGTACAGACAGGCCTGTAGCAGCAGAACCTTTTTTAGATCCCGACACTTCAGCGTGCCACTCCCCTCTCCTTCAGCAGGCCTGCTCAAACAAAACTTTGACTTCTTAGCCTTCTTCCAATTTCTCCTTCGGTGAGGGGATAGGACTCCCGCTCTCTACAGTTAGGCATCTCCCCGCTGACACATTCGTTTGCCACAAACTCCAGGAGTTTCTTCACATCTATTAGCTTTTCTGCTGGGATCTTCACCTCAAGCCAAGTTCTGTTTTAACCCCATTTGTTATTGCACAAACCACACTGGATGCTCTTAAACTTTTACTCTACTTCTCTTAAAAGACAAGAGAATCAAAGCAAAAGACGAAACAAATTCATGTCGTTTGCTAATGACAGACTTCACTAAGGATGTCTTCATTGCTCTCTTTAAGTTACATATTTTCTACTATTTTGCAAAGCATAATCAAACATGTTCTAGTGTTGGTGGTCCAAACAGTACGTCTGTTTTAAGAAATTGGTGTGCTTTGACAGCTACATCATAGTGTCTCCAATCTTTTCTTCTCCTCGAGGTGCAACTTAAGCCCTGATCCAACCATCAGACAGGAGGGATTTGCTGATCACAGTCGGGAGAAAATCTGACTACGGTAAACCCAAAGTCAACAGGACGCCATGGACGTTTACTTCTCTATCCACAAAAATCCGATTCACTCATTGACTATGGGTCCATGAACCAAAAAAATTGAAGCTGTTGAACCTGTAATTTACAGCTTCTATGGAGTGAGCATTAAATCCCCAGTTGATATGTGTGCTCAAGTGTGAACATTTGACTTTGTCTAACGTTTCTGCTTGATTCCAACACTCTGGATATGGAAGGAGTTTTTCAATCTTCCATACAGACAACACTCTTGTGCTCAATTGCAGAACTCAGTAGGGCAACTTGAGTTTCTCAAAGTCAGAACTGACATTTCAGACCAAACAAACACAAAACAAGAGACAAGTGAAAACAAAACAGACCAAAAAAAGCAAAAATAGCATGAACTCATCCAAATGAAAAGATGAATGACTAAAACTGCAGGCGAGCTTGCAGCTTCTGTCTGTGGTGAGAAGCTCCTGCTGGGTTCAGGCTCAGCTGAGAACTACAAACACTTCACAGAAGACAGATGGATTCAGGGAGGGATGTTGGTGTCTACACTGACATTGGGGCTGGATGTCATTCAGGATTTTTGATACACATACCCGGTTTTGACTGAATAATTTTTTTTGCTGTTACCGATTCACTGACACATTTGAGCAGCACAGGAATATACAGGAATATTTCAGCTTTTTAGAAAAGAAACCATTCTGACTCCCTTGCAAAGTTCACCTTGCAGTCTTTCTACTTTACACAAAGTTTTTGCAATGTAATTTTTCATGCTTTCTTTTTTAATCCTAGTGCTATCTTCTTGGGTCCATATGGCCCCACCCCTATATTGATGCGTGATGGCTCCTATGACGAAGGTGAACAGGATTTTATATCTGCCACAGACACCAGTGAAGATAAAAAAAATCCTTGGAAAAAAAAGTTCAGTACACTGTCTTGTGGTGATAGTACGAGGGATACACGGAGCAGTGTTTTGTGTCTGGATTGGTTGTTGACCTTGTGAATCAATCTATTTCGTGCTGTGTCTCCAATAAATTATTAAATGATAAAATATTCATAATTTACATAAATCTTTCATCACCACCAGATAATAATAACAAAATACTGAATTCATTTTTCTATAAAGGTTTGAACTTTGACAGTTTAAACAGGAGAGAAAAGTGTGAAAATGTTCACGTTTGTCCAAGAAAAGGGTAAAAAATGTGTAGTGAGGGGGGTTTACAACCTTGAAACATCTGTAAATCTACTTTACAGATTTCACCGTAGAACACAATCTCCATGAGAAATGAAGGACTACTGTACATCTGATGCTTATATGGTCAAAGATAAAAACAAAATCGGAATAAAAATCAAGAAATAGGTTTCTGCAGATTTCCAATATCTGAACTTTTGCTAAACTAAAGATCACCATAAACTAAAGCTGCTAGCAGAGTTCAATGACCTGGACGTTCCTGTCACAACCTTCCCGTTTGGCCTCTTAAGCCTCTTGAAGCTGAGAGGCTTTGTAAGCCAACACAATGAACTATGGATTCATCTTTATGGTAAATGAATATATCCATGAACTGATAAAAAGGAGTGAACAGTTACATAACAAATGTTAGTACTTTTGAATTTGTTAATGGTATTTAAAGCTTTATCAATTAGGGCTACCACAATTATTACAACTATTAAAATAGTCGACGACTAATTTAATAGCTGATTAGTAGTTACTTATTATATGGAGTTAGAGTGTAGTAAAGTTAAACAAAGTAGGGAGCGTTCAGCACCAAAAAAAATGCACTTTTGTTATATTTCAGTCAGTGAGAGCAAAACTGTAAAATGTGTTTCATCTCTTAACCATCATATGATGTTGTAAAACTAAAGTGATACTAGTTCTGGCACACCTGAGAGTAATTTACCCATTCTCTAAGCGTAACCACTTTGACTGTTTACCGCTGCAAAAACAATCTATAATGAGGAGTGTAAAGCATTGATTCATTTTGATAAGAATGTTACTTTGTTTGTAAAGGGTTGTTGTGTGAAAGCAGACAATGATTTAACAATGTTGTTTGACCAATGATAATGATATTCAACATTAATCCTCAAACATCCATTAGACTGAAGGGCCTACTAAATTACTAAGCGTATAGTAAGTTTCAAACGAGGTAAATAACAAGCTAAGTCGGTCATATAAACTGAGTCATTCCATTTTAAGTGAAGCACTTCAAAAGAAGAGTCTCAGCCACAAAAGACGTCAAGGCTAGATTGAGTTTCTTTTCCTCAAGTACATGGAAAGCTGTAAAAGTACACTACTTTGCATCAGAGCTGGTAGTTTGTTCTACCGGAAAGGGACCACAAAGGTTGTCCATCTTTTGTTGTGTTTGCAGGGACCACCAGTTGCCCTTTGTTGGCATCGTGCATTAAGCGGGAAGGGTTGTAGACCTGGATGAGGTTTGTTTAGCCAGGAAGGTGCCGCTGAGTTGACCCACTGAGAGTCTCTAAGTTTTGAATCAGACACAGGGAGGAACAGGAGGGCAGGGCAGAAATCTATACAGCAGTGTGACATTTTTTTTTCTGAATAAAAATGAGACATAAAGCAGAATTTATACAAGCTTGTTTAGTCTTGTTGAAAGTACATAGCAGTAAATAGGCTAAGAGGAGACATTGGGTTGGATAAAATGAAAAGTTGATTCTGATCTTCTATATTTTGCCTATTCCTTTCAATAATAGCTACAGTTTGGTGCCAAGCAAGGATTCAACAAAGTTTAAGTCTAGCTGTTGCTAAATTATACAACTCAACCTGCCTCTAAAGTGAAAAAGGATTGCTACTAAAAGACAAAGTACAACAGGGTTCTGTAGATGGTAAGTCTCCCTTTACCAAAGGGACATAAACTTTCCATTCAGAAATCATAGGAGCTTGTGAACTGACTGTAAACTCTTTTTATTGTACTCACCGATTCTAATCCTTTTACTTCTTTTGGTGAAAAACTAAAAAGTTGACGTTAGTACAATGCAACAAGTCTAACTTTTCACAGAATGTATTAACACCAGAATTTGGAATTTGACTTGACTGATATACAGTCAATTACGTCAAAACAATATTTTTAAGATTTGTTGAAACATCAGAATCATCATAATTTCTAATATAAAAATACGCTTTTCCACAATTATACAGTACTAAAAAAATCTAAGCATTTTTTTCTGGTCAAGAAACGAGGAAGCTCATATGACATTTCAGCTCCAAATTTGTTGTAGTTTCCTTTTCTTTTTCTTTGTGATCCTGCATCCAGCACATCCTCCTTATGCTTTACTGTGGAAGTGAGATGTCAAAACTCTTTAGCTCCTCTTTTACCAGCCAGCTCTCATATATCAGGGTAACCTCAGCATTCCTATCTGCTGAGCAGTGTTTTAACAACACAGGCCACAGATCTGTTACAACTGTCCGTGGCCAAACTGCAGACAAGAGAAAATATTTGAGACTAAATTTGTCAGTTGAGAGAGGAATATTTATCTGTAAGTTGAAGTGGTGGTGGAAGGGCGCAGGGGCTTCATTTTTAAAGGTCTCCACGCACAAAAAAAAGCTGCATAAAGTTGGTGGAAGTGTGTGCATTCATACATTAGAAGCTCATGTGCTCATTCACAAAAAATCATAGAAGCATGCACAAAAAGGCTTCCACAGCAGTGATGGAGACATCTGAAGGTAAATAATATAAAGTTAGATAACAGAAAGGGGCATAATTCGTGTGAACCAATACAAAAACATACATGCACTGATGTGTTCGCCTCACATTTGGTACGTTTTCACATAATATGGTGGTAAAACAATGACTAAAGAGATTTTCCATAACAAATATGCTATAATACAATATATTCTATAGTTTTTAATGATCAATTAATGATCTTTGAGACTCTGCTATAAAAGTGATAGAATGGCAGCTTATGAGGTGCAGTAAGGAGTAGCTGTGAATGAAAACGTGTTTTATTATTTTTTTAATTATTGTAGGAGTCCACATAACTTCCATTTGAATGCAAGGACAGGAGAATCTGTTAAACATTTTGAACGTTTGACACGGAGGTTCAGCGGGAACCACGTTCTTTTATTGAAGCAGATGATTGACCAGATTATTACCCGATTAACTTGCACTACAGAAAAAAATATGGACAAAAAAAGAAGGGATTAGCAAGAACATGTTAAAAAGCGGTATCAGAGGAAGAATGGTTATTCTGACAAATATAGTAACTGAGTAATAGCTGTTCACTTCTTAATAGAAGTCTATGGGATTTTAGCTTCATAAATGGTCTGAGAATGCAATCCAATAGTGGAGAATATCATCAAAAATGCAGTTTATCTTTTTAAGGTAAGCTTCTAGAAATCCAGACAAGTGTAGCCCAAAGTTGTGAAAATAATTCCCAGACAGTGCAGAGATCCAGTTTGAAAACATCTGAATTGAAACTGTGAAAAAACCACTTCCAGGTTTTACTAGCTAGTAAAGTTTAGCGGGATAGCATTTCATTTTTTTCTCTGCTGACATGTTTTTCTGTGTTCTTATCGGCTGACCAATGCTGCTTATGAATTGCATATTCATTTTTCAACAACAGGAAACTTCTAAGAATAAATAGGAGGACAACACATGTGCTGACCCCAGACTGGTATTTACAGAAATGTCTGAATGTAACTATGGACCACACACTACGCTAAAACCAACAGCCAGTTTTATAAATCAGGACCAAAGCCATTTAGGGAAAGGTCTTCTTTATCTATTAGGATGAAACAACACAAAAAACAGTACCAAGTCTCACTCGTCCAATGCAGCAGTTAAACGTAATAGTAATTATTTTCTACCTATTTACCCATATAATTGCCATGTTGTTTCCATCTACAAGCAGCTGTCTTAGTAATATTATAAAACTACCAAACAATGATCTATTCACTTGACTTGGTTTCCTCATTGACTACACAGCAAAAGCTTTTTATAAGCTTTGTAAATCATCGTTCTTCATCTCTGTTTTAATCAGTAACAATTTCCTCAATGAGAGACACTGTAATGTCAAACCAGCTTCACAACATTCAAGATTTTAAGCATCTCCGGTCCGGTTGTCTCAAAAATGTCCCACAAATGACCCTACTTTAGAGTCGGAACACTTTACAGTGATGCATTGTGCAACGGGCAGGTTTCAGGACATCACTTCAATGTCATACGTCTTGTAGCTGAAAAGTAAGAGCGGCTGCAGTTTCATCTTCACCTTTGAGCCTGTTCTGGCTGGAATTAGTACAGATGTGTCAAAATGGCTGATAATCAAAAGAAATATGCACGGTTTCCCCAAAATTTCCCATCTGGCATGCGTAGAGACAAAGGAGTAAGTGGGGGCGAGGCATGTGTAGAACATGAGAAAACACACTGTAGTCCTTGAAGTGGGGACGCAAGGAGACAACGTCAGTAATGAGGAAAAGGACAAGAAGTTTCTTTATGTAACATCAACATCAGCTCCAGAGTGTCATTAGTACATATGGCTAGACTGTCCAGGGTGTACCCCGCCTTCGCTCAACGTTTAGCCTCTGGCAGTCCCGTGAGCCCACAAGGGATACAGCGGGGGAAGAAAATGAGTGGATGTTTTTAAAGGAGCAGGTGTGATGTCTGAAAGTTTGATGAGCAGCAGCACAAAAATCTATAGCTTTACCTAAATTCAACAAACACACACTAATATTTAGTTCCTTCGGTACTTTCTAGTCGATCAACATTTTTGATGGTAAATGGAATTTATCTGGGTGGAACTTCAGAATCCACATGTCTAGTTGTGACACAGAAAAGAACAAACTAATCAACAGAAAAGACAATAGAGTAGCAGCAGATGCTGACAATTTTTTTGGTGGACCGACTGCAAGATTTTTTCAAATGTCTCACATACTGATATTCTTTGCAAGATATCTGCTTATGCTGCACGCAACTGGATAACAATATTGAAAATCTCCAATATTATGCACCAACAGACTGCTTTAGAGAAGCGAAAAATCACCTAAATTCTGATAAAAAATAGCCAGAAAGAGAAGAAAAATAGAAGAAAAAAAGTACTGGAGAGAATGTCAATGCATTTTTAAACGTTTACCTGTCCGTTTCTTGTTATCTAAATGTTGAAGAAATTTACCGAAAGATAATAAGAGCATGCACAAGAGCATAATTGTGGGACAAAAATAATCTCTGCTTTTATTTACAGCTGAACAAAAAGTGACCATTAGTATGAATCATTTCAGGCTTTACTGTATCGTCTCCAACAATGGCTATAACCACATGTAAAATCAGAGTGTGTAGCTTACCGTAGTGTGCTTGGAAAGCTTGTGGCTTCACCACATGACCACAGTGGTTGCACATAACCAAAAAGAAGTCATCCTGTGCAGGACACTGGCCAAATATGGGCATGTCTGCAAACAGAGGAAGAGTTAAACACAGAGAAATTACACCACTTATCTTTCACCTGCTGCCCCTGGTGGTGAATATAACTCTTTTTCATTCATCTTTTATTTTGTACAACATGGTGTAATTTTAAAATTGGATAATTTCAGGAAAAAAAACCTACTTTTTCTTAATATGTATTTATAAATAGGTACAGTAAGAAATAAAAAGATCCAGCAGGTAAAAACATGGCTTAGTCTAAAAGCAATTTTTTTTAAATTAATTTACTTGCTTACATTCTTTACTGACAATTTATTGAGATTAATCTATGCATTATCACCTTTTAAATTTAGAATTTATGACATATTTGTCAATTTTAGAGCCTGGGTGCTGTCGAAACACAAATCTTTAAGATAGATGAAGTTTCTTTAATTTTTAACATTTTTAACATTTAATTCATTAGAGCTCAAAAGAACCCAACCCATAGATATAACCTTTACAAAGCATGCAGGTTATCTTTACACTTAAAAATGATGCTCAGACTTCCATTGAGAGCAAGAAAACAAAAGCAACATCAGGTTTTCCAAAAATCCTAACAACAAAGATTTTGAAATTATAGCTTAACTCAAATGTATTCAAGGAAAAATAGATTTGTCCCCTTAAGATAAATTTGTAAATTTCTGAAAGCATCAACTGTAAAGAAAATTAAGTTTGGCTACTAAATTGAACATTATTTTGTAGTCTTTTTCTTCAGGTAAAAGATCAAGATAAAAGTAATCCTATGAGGGTTTTCTGTCATATTCTTGGATTTATACACAATAACTATGAAGATGGAATAGAAACTAGAGCTTGAAGTCTGTTCATTTAATAATTGTTGTAGAAACCACTCTCAACCAAATCAGAAGGGCTGCTTCACACTAGAATGTGATCACAATTTACTCTGGTGGAAAGAATCAGAAACCTCCTAATTAAAGAGGCTAATTAAGAGATTGCCTGAGGCGTCATGAAGAGAGGAGCTGAGGAGAGGGCATAAAGGGAGCAAAGAGGAGCCCCTCTCCAGAAAATACTCCACGAGGGCTGTTGTCAAGGGTTCTCCAAGCATCACTGCCCCAAGTCTAGAAGGGATGAGGGCCATTAAGCAAAGACCGCATAAAAAAAGATCTACCTGCTGAGTTCTCTCGAGAAGGGTTGGTAAATTGGCGGCTTTCTATCGTGTCAAATTGTCTGAAGGAACGTTGTAAAGTATCTCCTTCAACAGCCCTGGAGTGAAAAGGCGTGTTTTGCAACATCTAGTGTGTGCTGCAGATAAAGAGAGAAGTCTTTACTTAATGAACTAAGGCATGCAAATTCAATCAAACATATGCTGGAAAGCTGGTTGCTGTGCCAAACAAACGAGAGCTGAGACTGGATCTGAAGGGCAGCATTCACTGGTTGCCAGCTGTAAAAGTAAAGGCCATTAAAGAGCCAGCTGTTTTAACTCTATTCTCGTTTTCAAATCACGACAAAGTGAATTTGCCAAACCAGTAGCTTCTCCGGGACTGTTCATTAAAACCCACTTTCACAAACGTCTCATATAAACACCTGTTTAAAACAGTACTGTCAAACAACACCACCATATTTCTTTCCGTCTGCTATCAGCTGCTACTATACCCCTGATATTCTCCACAGGGAAGCTAATGAAATGGCTCAACTTGACAAGTGTCTGCCCCGTCCATTTGACTCCTATGAAAAGGTGAAAAGGGCACTGGGAAAAGGAGAAAAAAAATAGAAAAACAACACAACACACTAAGTGTATAAATAAGGACTAATGCAGGCGGGTGCAGAAAGGAGCCGTAAAAGGCTAAGAGAAGGAGAATCTAAGAGAACGAGGCAGGGGAAAACAGCCAGACTCAAGTTAATTTCTGTATCCTCCACAACCACGGCAGTGATAAATGATCAGGGTGAGAAGGGAGCAGCTCTAGCTGCCTATGAGCCGCACGCGTGCTGGCTCTGGCTGACAGCGGTGTTGCCTTCACCAGCTTCACCGACTGTGACGGCACTGCTGTAAAAATCCCCCAAACCCAGACAAAAATAGTAAAACCCTTCATTACCAAATGCGGGTAATGCTTTGTTAGAGGGTTTGCGTTAATTGTCTGAGTGTGTGTCGGATTGGCCATCACGCCGCAGGGAGAAATCTGGTGGTGAGTCATGATAGAGAGGTGTAGTCATCCACTTGTGCCACCCAGACTAGACGAACAAGGAGACATAAATCCTGTAGAATGATTTGAAATGGACTAATGGACAAAAAAACCTACCAATAAAAACAGCTCAACAGTTCTACTGTTGTTCAACTGAAGGATATATATATATAAAACTCCTGGACAGAAATTGAAAATAATGTTGAGCCACTCTGTCGGTGAGACTATTGAACCTGTCAACAGGTATTCTGACCCACCTTCATGTAAACAAACTCTTCCAGTACTCTAAACATAAATAAAATTGTATTTATGTCTCAAACTACAGACACTCCATGTTGAGAAACACTTCCAATACTTTCAATCAGTCTGGATTATTTCAAGAGGAAGGTTATGACGAGAAAAGCTTCAAGTAAGTAAATTCAAGTGTGAAGACACAAAACCTCATACTGTTCATAAGAAAAACTACAGACTAGCTCCAAAACTTGGTCAGACTGACTTCCTGTTTGACTGCTGGACCAGGAAGGCTTCTATTATTTATTTTTGGGTGTCTTTGATCTGCTGGCAGGCATGCAGGCGGATGTAGGTTCAGACTCACAACTCCAATATTTATTGTTGAAAATATTGATTTGATGTCAGGGATTAAAAGTCTTGTTAACAATAAAAACCATTATAAATGCAAAACAAATCACATTTGCTGCTCTGTGTTTTCCATTGCTAAAAGCTGTTCTGCAGTTGAGTTTTTTTACGTGAGATTTATGTGCGATAATAATTCATGACCATAATGTACGATTGGAGCTACATCCCAAAAACGCAATGCAGTTATATATATATATATATATATATATATATATATATATAATGCCAAAATTATATAACTTTTACCAATTTTACTGACAGTACTCCTTTATGTTATAAGATGATAATCTTCGGTATGAAGGGATTTTTTATTCAACCATCTGGTAAACACACTGATATTTATTTAAATATGTACAAAATGAGTGATTTTTTAAGCCTTCACTGAAGCATCATATGTTGCAATTTGTAGTTTTTTTCCTAAATAGTAACAAACACAAAAAGGTGTTTTACTACAATATTCTCATTTTTCTAGCGAACATAATTGTGTATCTTAATCTTGCCGTTTTAATGGCAGCAGCAGTTGTCCTATTACACCAAGGTCACATGTGACACGCCTGGCTTATGTTTCCTTGACACAGACATATAGACGGTCAGTTAAGTGATTTAAAATACCTTTCCGTATTGTTCTGATCTTTAATGTGGGAAAATAAAAAATAAAAGCCTCTCAAAAATAACTGGTTTAAAAAGCAGGTTGCCCTAAAAGCTATTTTGAGAAAATGCAATAAGACAACAAATTAAACAAATGAATACAATATTGGTTAATGAAACTTATTCACTGCTTGGAGTTGTCTTTACTTTTAAGAGATGTATTCCCTGCTCTAGCACTGTTAACATTTCAAAATTATATTTTAAAAAAGAAAATAGTGGAGAGAAAATAAAATGACTCACTTGTTCCAGACAGACTGAGTTTTAATAACTAGGTTTCTTAATTGCCTGTAAACGTGTTTCATGGCTACCTGAGAAATGGGATTCAACACAGAAACACAGGAAAAAATGTATTTTACAGTTCCTATGTGATGACTGTTATTCTGAAGAACTGTAACAGTGAATCGCCTCAATCAATGAATCGATTTATATTCAACCACATCCATCTGTCTGAAGAAAGACGCTAATCAAATCAACCTATACCATTATAAAATTGTTTCAAAATGAAATAAATTATTTATATCAATCTTGGAAAATATGATTTGGATTGAGACAACACAGATGATCAGTCCATCATTACAGTCCATCGTGTGGAAACACTGAATCTTACAGACATGTGATCATACAGTGTGGTAATATGTTCTAATAATGTTCTTTTTGTGTTATTTTGATGTGGAAAAACAACAGTGTGCTGAACTTTATGAAACTAAAATGTGAATGGATTTGTCATTAATTCTTGTTACTTGTTTGTTTGTTTGTTTGTTCACATATTTAATTTACACTTGATTATCTTACGAGAAACACAAGGAATCTGGAAAACTTCACCTGCACAGTTCAGTACCAGGTTTTTGTCACACTGGTTGAATTTTTGCTAAATATGTTTTGGATCGATTTTAGGTCAGTGAATCAGATCGTTCAAAATGAACCAATATGAATCTTACCACTAACCGCAAATTATGATATGAATCAAATTATTGTTAAACAAAATTGTTACACTTCTATTCTGAATCCTAGTCTGCAAATTGGACAAAATAAAACAGAGGTGCTGCTGCATTTATGACAGCTAATCCACTCTGACGTCTGTTCCAACACCCACATAGTGCCTTTTTATACATATCCCATTTTTCCATGATGGATTTTCACTTTTTATACCTTCATAATTCAGAGATTAGTATTAAAATTGATCAACACTTTGGAGTGATTTTATGAAACTACTTTTTGTCTTTTTTCTGATAAAAATATAAATGAAGTGTTACATTTTTGATTGTTTACAGTATTTGCAGCAAGATTGTTTTTCTTTTGTATATACTTTTATATTAGCTCACTCATAAAGAACTTTGATAGAAGTAATAACATAATTTTAAAAACAATAAAAAGCAATTAGTATCATCAATCTATATCTGAAATTAATATCACAAATGTTCTTGCAATATAATTTGAAAGTGTTAGCTACAAAGCAATACTTTTTACTTATAATGTAAAATATGCACATTAAGAATAAGTTTTGATTTAAATTGACAAAACATAAAGATTTTACTAATATTTCATTATAAGCTAAGATAATACTATCGTATCACACCGTTTAGGTTTAAATGCCCCACATTGATTGTTTTACACAAACTTGCTCATACAAGTGCAAAAAACAAAATTCAAAATAAAAGCTTCGCCCGACAATATCCGGTTGTCCATCCAGTGTTTGATAGGACTAAATACAGACTGAACGGCGCGTGCGAACTGTTTTGAGTCCGTGTGTGTATATTGTGTACAAACCTCTTGAACCAAAATACACCTTTGGCCCTGGAGCGGAGAAGGAAAAAAAAACCTACTCACCTTCTATGCACAAACGCATGGCTTCTCGATTTTTCCCCAACTCTTTGAAACTTTCTTCCGATTCAGCACCTGAAACGATCCGACACGCAGACACATAAACACTTGCACTTGCTCGCCTGCCCGTTCTGTTGCTACCAGTGGCGTTTCTTCATATTCAACCAAAAACTGCATGCAATCGGCCAAAAAGAAGAAGAAGAAGAAGAAGGACAGAACTGGCAACTGTCGCGCTCCACCGCGCTTTCTCGCGCACATTCGGGACGCGGGGGAACTCACCGTCGTGTCCGTGGAGTTTGGCGGCGTCGACCCAGTTGCTCCAAGGCTGTCCCAGCATTATTTCGGGACTAGGCAACGATCTCCGCTCCGCAACAGTCGCCATTGCTGTGGAGCCTTCTCCCCGCTGGAGCTGCTGCTGCTGCTTCAGCTGCTGCCTGGCCGCTCGGCGCTGCTCCCCCCTGACGTCATCCTCGGCCCTTTCCGACATTCTTTCCGCTACAATGTAACAACAGAAGAGTCAGCTCTGTCTGCGGCCGGCATGGGAGCGCTGACTTTCTCATTCATTCATACGGACGGACGAGCGCTGCTTCATGTTCATTTACTTCAAAATTAAATACATAAAATAAATAAAAATGTAATGTCCTCATTTCCTCTAATGCGCACCCTTTTTTAATAATATACACAATATACATTACACTGGAACACGTTTACACGTTTTCCCTTAGTTTACGTTTTTGCTTATTTCCGGTTCCTGTTTGAAAAACGACTTAAGTCTTTCATCATCAAATTCCTTATTTTTTTTATATCAATAAATCGTACTAATTATTTTCAGGTACAAGATAATTTATTTATCTTTAAAAAATCAAATGATTAAAAACAACAAAATATTTTATTTGAACGTTATTCTTCAAAGTTTAAAAGATTATGAAGAATAAATATTGGATAGGTGCACATTAAAAACACTGATGGCACTGGTTTATATGCTGTTAAGTTTCCATGTATACAAAAGGCAGAATTCTTCCTGTCATACTTGTGAGTGACTCACAAACTAAAATGGACTTTAGAAAATGACATTTAATCCTAAAGTCACCCCAAACATATTTTTTTTATCTGCAGTCAAAGCATTTTAAGTGGTCATTTAATTATGATTATGCCAATTTTGGCTATCAAAAAAAGGGAACATCCATGGACATAGTTTCTGTAGAGCGGCAGGAGTTCATTATAAATTCCCCTCTGAGTTGTAGGTGGGAATGGAGTAAGAATGCCCTGACATCCCATCATCCCTTTGTTTGCACTCTCTCCCGCTAGTTTACAGTCCCTCATAACCTCAACCTCACATTACCGGGGCAACAAAATGGTGAGCAATATAGAGTAGACCCTTTTCCTGATAATGTCAGACAAAGTTACTTCTGGTTTATGGATTTTGAACGGCAAAGCTGACAGCTGAACATGGTTTAACACAATTTTACACAAATAATAAAAAGTAACCTTACCAATTTCAACAAAAAAAAAAAATTAAAAATTACAATATTTTTTAAATGTTCAGTCAAACTGTATTTTCATTTTCTGTCTTAGATTGTTCACAAATCTAAATACAAATTTGAATATTTCAGGTTCTATTGAAAATATTGACCTTTTATTTGAGGAGATATTATTCTAACAGGTTCTATTTTGCTTGATGTTATTTGCACGTATTTTAAGTGCGATCGAGCACAAAAAACTGATGGAAATTAATGTTGGCCACACGTAATAGGTGCAGCCAAGATGTACATTGCTGCATGTTGTTTTAACTGTGTCCAAGGCTAAATTTAGCTGTTGTAATAAAAGGTACAGTATTAGTTGTTTTTGCGGGTATTTTAAGGGGTAATTGTAAAAATAGAAATGTTTACCGAGTGGCACTGCGAATATTTCAAGTGCTGCTATGAAGCCACGTATTTTCAGCGTTCAAAATAAGAGCAGCCAAAACAAAAGTTCAACTATGGCCATACACATTTAGAAAATTACGTGCAAATAATCATTTCCTTATATATATTTTTGACAGTTTCAAATTATTGTTATCCTTGTTTACCTTTATTATCCCGCAGGGATCAAAAAGGTTGTGAGCAAAAACAAAGTGGAGCTATGTCAGAAAATAGCGCAACAGTTATTAGTTGAAATTGTCTTACTTTAGCTCTGTTCTTGGTGATTTTGTAAACATGGAAATATAAACAACTTTAACTGGGCAGAAAAGATCTTCTCACCTATCATCACACCTATATGCTTTTTAGAATTAGAAATGATTTATTTATTTATGAAGTAATCAAGAGATTGCCTGAAAGGGAGTGAGAGGAAGCGAATTTATACAATCCCACCCCGGCTCGACCAGACCATTTCCTTTACGTGTATTATCTTTATCCGGTTCATAACTTAAGATCCGATATTTATATCTTTCCAACATAGATTCAGGTTATTAGGAATCCTCAAGTAACAATAAATCACATTACTATGCAAGTAGATATAACACTATTTCTGACTTTGTCATTGCAGATCTATTATCAAAATTCAGACAATATGTGCATTTCATTTTTCATTAGAGACAACAAAATCATTAAAATAAATCAAGTATCAAACATCAACAAAAATATATATGCATGCAGATTATTTTCCATTGGAAGAATCATATATGTAAAGACCTGGAACCACAAAAAATAAATAAATAAATAACCTTTTCATCTGCCCCTGATTCACAAGGACTTGAAAAAAGAAACACTCTAAAACAAAAAGAAAACCCCTGTGGTGTTTGTGCAAAGCTACAGCCGAGACGCAGACAACACATTTCCTTCTGCTAAAAACGGTTCTTTCTACTTTCACTTTCACAGTGACGACATTTTTACATAAATGTCCTATATGTAGATCAAACCAGTCATACATATTGACCTGACTGATGACGAGTAAAACCATTTTGAAACTAGATTTTCATGTTTATGATGAATGACATGGAACCTGATTCCACATGGGCTTATTTCCTTTTTTTATAAATCCTAAGAGACAACCATCTGTCAGTTTGCCAAACAAGAAGGGCAACTTCACCCCCCCCTGCACACCCTGTACAAAAACTGTACCCTTCTTTCTCTGAATACCAAATAAAATCCTTTACCCAAAGAGAATAATCAAATAATTTGAGAAAATTGTTCTATTTTGTCATGTACAACCATAGACTACAAGCACAAGTCCACGGAATTATAGCATCAGCACAACAACAAATAAGAGATCTGTCCTAGGAAACCAAATGTAGATGTTTTAAACGACTCTTCTTCATTAAGCTGTTGGAAGTGTGAACATACTGTAGTTCTACCACAGTCCCTAACAAAATGATTTTACGGAACTCTTTAACTCATTATTAATATTTATTATAGCCATGGACATGTAACGTTATTGCACAAGATAAATTAATTTCACTTTAGAAGTAATTTTTAAATGAATCCTTAGGATATTTACGGCTCAATGAGAAGACCGAATGAATGGATTTTACAGTACGTCCTGTTTCAAGCGGTTAGATTGAACAGCTTTGTGTTTGTCCAATTGTCCTTTATGAAGGACAATTATGGACACCCATTATGCGAATAAGCCCAGCAGAAGAGGAAAATACAAGAATGTCTGAGGCTGACCTGAAGTGTCTGCTACCAGTAGATCAACAACATGATCTTTGGGATTTAATGGGTTGGGCTCATGTGATCAGATCTCATCAGAGTGGCATCTGGGGAGTTTGGAGGTTTTGTTTACGTCTTTTTGTCACGTCTCCGAGCCCTTACTGAGCTGTTTTTAATACACACACTCCGAAAGAGATACCAGGACTGTCAGAGTGCATGCATCTGCATGCGAGAAATGGAGTAGTTTGATTATGTTTTTTTTGTAATAAGATCAGTTGAAGCTGAAGTAAAAGAGGTGTAAAAGATTACACACACAAAAAACTGTTGGTGTGTCTTTTCCGAGGTGCATATGAAACTTTGTGGCCAAAATAATACAGAATAAGAACCAAACCTAAATTTTCCTTAAAAAAAACTAAATTTTCCATCACGTCTTCACCCGTCTATCACACAAGCTATTTAACTTTGGACTTCTTTCTACATTTCATTCCATTCCAGTAAACCACACATTTTTGTATAAACCACCAATAAATAAATAAATAAAATGGAAATTCACCTAATATTCAATTTGGGTATTAATGAAATAAAGTTCAAATTTTGACTAAAGAAACTATACATTTTCACACAGACAGATTTGGATTTGTGTCATAAAATGTCTCATTTAACTGTTGGAGTCAGGTTTTGTATTACAAAACTTGCTAAATTTTCACCTATCCAACACCCCAAAAGCTTATAGTCAATTTTAATAGTCCATTCTTTTTCCCTTCCCATTTCAAGTATTGACCGATTAGTTTAAATAATGAAAAATAAGGATATCAAAGAAGGATGTATACTCTCCGAATCGGGTTGTGACTTATTTTTGACTATTTATATATGTGCTGCTTCTATGTTGAATGAATTATGTTGTAATTGACTATGCTTGAAACAATTGATAAACTCAAACTCAAGCATTTATGCATGATTTATGAACATGAACAACCAAAGTGTGCTAAATTTGGTAGAATAAATTTCTTTGTCATTATTCTTTGCCCTGACAAATGCAGATTTGTTGCATTATTAACCTGAAGTTGAAGAAGGCTGCTTGCATCTTTGCTGATCAGCTCTGGTTCAATCCATCAAAAATGTTAAAGAACTATAAACATCTTCCACTGTTAAGACTTCATGAATAATGGTCAGTCCTACACCCAACCAACTGATCCATCCAGCTGCTTCATCGCTTTTGAAATACACATTTTGTTGTATAAAACACAAAAACATTCAAATAAAATGTCTAGATAATGAAAATAAAATGTGTTTGATCATTTTAGACAATCTAAATAGTAAATATTACTTTAAAAACTGGAAATACTCAGAATAAGAAAGCAAGGCTGAACACTCCTGAAAATTCCATTTAGACTGAAGCCTTAACACAAAGAGGAAGTTATTTTTACTAGTTTGAGCTGGTTGAATAGTTGTTATTACATAGAAAGTAACTTTTTACATCTTTATTAAGGATCTGGGGAATTTAAGTTCAGAATCATTTGGAATTCTCTGGGTGACAACAGATTAACGTCTTCATGTACCACTGCTTCCTTACTATCACAATTTGACAGTTTTCACAGAACTCCTAATCAACACAGATGATTAATATTTTCTGTGGCACTAATAGGTAACTCACAGCTTTTTGATATTACAGACACTAATATATTTCAATTTTGGGTAACTTTGGGTTCTGTTCAAAGCCCAACCTTTCTTACTTTTAGCTAGACAACATCACAATAACATTCACAAAGTCTGTAAGACCCTGAGCTTCAGCATTACAGCTTCTTTATGCGCCTTTATGTTAGTAATAGCAGCTCTGTTTCATGTTGCAAATGTAAATGAACCATTTTACGAGGCAGATGCAGCTTGAGACGGTCAGTGTGCTTTAACATACTTAAAAAAATAACTAAGAATGCATCAGTGAAACTTATGCGTTTATGATTTATGGTCAAAAATATTAATTATATCTCCATTTCTTTTTTGATTGATGAACAATAAAAACAGATATGACTGTATCTTAGTGCAATGATAAAGTTTGTTAAGATCTAATTAGAGCAGACTTTACTCTACAACATCTTACAACTTTTAAATGGAAAATATAAATCCAGTAATATAATATAAATATGTCTGAGTGTGATCTTAAGCACCAGCTGTGAGTTCTTACCTTGGTAAAATAGGAAACCAAAAGTGTTTTTTTTTCTTTCTTAAGTTGATCAGTCCCTCCTCATCAGTTAATAGGATTTCCACGCACACACTGGTGACAATCCCTGGAGACAAAAACAAAGACACACACAAACCAGATTATTAAACCCAGCTATTACTTTTTGGTGCTTTTCAACACGATTAACAAGATGAAGGGTCAATCAAAAAAATTTATTGTAAAGAAGTTTATATGAAACTGATATTTCTAATAGAAGCAAACTTTTTGACGACATCTTTTGAACACATAAATAAAATGAGCTAACAAACATTTTAAAGACCCACGCCATTGAAAATTGTGTTTCTTGTGGCATTTTTCTCACAATGGAGGACATATATAAAGAGAATTAAGATTAAACCCATATTTCTGAGTATTTCTTTATTCAAATTGTTGTGAGGAGCAGATGAAGACACGCCACTGGAAAAAGTCTGTTGTTTTTACGTAAAGTCTAAAATCTGCAGGACAAAATCTCCATTGTGATGAATCCACAAATAGATCCGCTTATTTTTCCTTGTCTATAGCTCCAATATTGCCCACTATTTCTGTTGTCGTTGGTAACAGAATAAGGTAATTCTGTAAATTAGTGGGAAAGAGTGTAAACAAAAGGATGATGGGATATGAAGGCAGGCTTAAACCACACCACAACTCAAAGGAGATTTTCTGATGAACTACTGCCGCTCTACAGAAACTATGTCCTAGAAAACGACACTGGGCTTTTGATTTTGGCTAAAAACTGCACACTGGGTAGGCCACATATTACCCTGCAATAGGACAAATTAGAACATTTCTTCAAGTGTGAGAAATCAAACAGATAATTTTGATTCTCAGAAAATGGGATTAACACTAAAAAAAAGAAAAGGAATTATTTGCATTATTAGCTAATTCCAACTCCTGTTGTTAAAATGCAATATAAACTCAGGTATATATAAAGTAATTGAGACTTTCCAAAACTAGCTCCTCATATCAGAGGGGAAAAGATGACATTACATTCATTCTAAAGTCACCAATTGTGTTTAAAAAAACACGAGAATCTGTCAATAACCTCACTTACCCCATAATCACCCAAAGAACATTCGCAGTTAGATCTCCCACTGCTTCACTTCTGTGACATCTTCAGAGCTCACCAACTACACCATCGCTATTAAACTCATTTACCAGCTAAACTACTTACTTCGGTTTATGACAAATATATGAGAACTTGTGTCACAGAAATGACCCTGTTCAGAGCATGTTTTACTGTTGAAACAGAACTGAAAGCACAGCACTGCTGGCTAACTATTAGTTTAGCCTGCTAGCTAAAACCAGCCATAATTAGCGTTAGCGAGTAAGCCTGACAGCCTAACCCCAGCCATCAACTGCTGTCACGGACTGACAGCAGCGAGCGTCTTACCGTGTCTCTGGGTGGTGGAAACTCACACGAGACACCACTGTCCTCTATAGCAAACGGATGCGCCGAACGAAGAAGACGTAAGGCGCCGGGAAAGATTGAAGTTCAGTCTTCAGCCTCTGAGGAGGTCTTCACCTGGTGCTTCCATGACTGTTTACCAGACTGCATTCTGGGACACAGACGTCATCGCGTGATTACGTACGAAACGCACCACCTCAAGATCAACTAAAAATTGACTACTTTAGCTTTTCCAGAACATCAATAAAGCATAATAAGATTTTAACACAAATGTAAATGTAATATTTAACATTATATTTTTAAAGAGGTATTTTTTTACATAAATTTTGAATCATTCCACAAACAAAAAAGATTTTTGATATCTGTAACTCTTTACATGTATTTACCTAATCAACCTTCCTGGCTCCTTGTCATTATTTCTGTATTTTAATTTGTTGTGATTTTTAAACCTTTCTTTTGAACATTACAGGTAAAAGAAAAAAATAAAGAATAGTGCAATCGGCACATAAATGAACGAGAGGGTTACTATATATATATATATATATATATATATATATATATATATATATATATATATATATATATATATATATATATATATATATATATAATGAGTTTTGAAAATGTGCAGTTCCTTTAAAGTATCAAATGATCTTGAAGCCTTCAGATTTCGCATGTATTCTATTGTTTTGCAATATGATTTAAAGTCCAGATCATAAACATTAAAATATGGTTGTAAATTTGACTATTTACATTTGTGAATGTGGAATTTCCCCAAAAAATATTACACAACTGAATTAAAATAATTAAGTTTTTGGAAAAACCATTTGATTCAAAGCACACTGTTCTCTTGTTGTGTACTTGTTGTATGCTTGCACTTTTTTCAATAGTTAAACTAAAACATTCTCAAGATAGTTTAAACCAAAACATGTGTTGTATTTTTATTTTGTACTGGTAATTGATTAAAATTATAAATGTTAAGGCTCTTTTTTATCATATTTAAACTGTGAAATGTATGTGTTTACATTACGTATTTTTGGGATTACCATAAAATGGCATGTTTTTTTTAATTATTATTATTTTTATTTCGTTGCTGTGTGATATGTTTCTTATGAAGGACCCTAGAGAAAGTAACTGTCTGCTAAGCACAGCTTCGAGATCCTATTAACAATAAACCTAAAAAATTAGCCTCAGATTACATAAATTTTGTTGTTTTTTTTTGTTTGTGTGTTTGTTATTTTGTTAATTACCTGTTAAGTCATGATACTTAAAATGTAGTCATTCAGTAGGAAAAAAAATAACATAAAAAATGTATTTTTCAACAAAAGAAGTTCCATTTAAAATTGTGCATTAAATGTGTCCAATTAAATTGTACATAGAGCAGATATTTTAAATAAACATAGAAAAAGAGTTTTATGCTTATTTTTATTTATTTATTTATTGCCAATCATGTCAGAAGTTTTTTTTCAATTATTTGTCATTTGTATGCAAAAAAGACATTTTAACCAAATTTGGAAGAATTTATGATCACACAAATGAAGGTAAATAACCAAGTTTTTGGGAATCAATGGTTTGATTTTCTTGACAGTTTTTTAGTGGCTTATTCCCAATTTTAAAAAGAAAAAATAAGTTAATTGAGGAAGTTGTGTTGAGATTTAATTTTTAGAGGGGTTATTATAGGGGTTCAAAACTTTGGCTAATGCTAAAAAAGCCTGTTAGCAGAGATTCCTTCTGATATTTTGAGACGTTTGTTAGCGTGTTTGACTCACAGAATTCTGGTTCCAAATGGTGCATAATTAAAGAGGTTGCCCTCCTACACACATTTTTTTCCCACGATTTGGCAAAAATCTTTTAGCCTGATTGGTGTTTCAAATGTAACCATGATGCATTTAGTAGACTGAAGTCATGATTTGTATAGAAGCATCAAAACATGTGTGTGCTGTTTTCTTTGTATCTTGGACTTATTGGTTAGAATTACAGGATTCAGTGTTTATTACAGTCTTAAACAAAGTTTCTTCCTGTCATTTTGTATAACAGAATTGGACTTGAAGAAATAGTTCAAAAGTTGTCCTGAATTAAGTAAACAAGTGGAAATATAATACATCAGATAAATTGAACAATTAAATAGTAAAGCATCTTAATGATTCAATATTTTTAAACACAATGCAAGTGTGGTATAAAAAGGGGCTATACAGTTACTGGACACGCTAAGGCAAAGTAAACGGATGAAGGAATATTCTCAGAAAAGTATCTGATGACTATAAAAGTTTTGTTTTTGAGGTGATTTCTGCAAAAAGCAGATTATCAATCGGCTCAGAAACGACGACGGGATTCTTGGTATAAACAGAAACGTGACCGATCATGGTTAATCTTTTTTTAAAGGTGTAATTCACAGTTATGTGATGAAACCTTTACAGCTTGAGAAAGGAGGGATAAACATACATACATTGAATTTAAGACAATTCAAGACACTTGAATTTAATTTTATGAAGTGATTTGATTAAATATTTTGGAGCCTTAGGAATATGTCTGGGGTTGCTCTTTGTTTTTTTGTTTCTTTTGGATCAACAACAAATACAAAAAAAAAAAAAAAACAATTCAAGTTTATCTAAAAATTCTAGGTGAGGTCAGCTTAACTTAAGCGCTGAATCTCTATATAATGACTGTATCCAAAACCTTTTTGAGATTGTGAGAAAAGATATTTAGTGAAACCATTACACACACACACACACTGACACACTTAAAATGTTTAGTAAAATCTAGTCATGAATATGTTAACCATTGGTTTCTTAATTGTAAACTGGTGAATGTTTGTACAGTTTTCTTTTAAATCTAATATATGAGTGACCTGGGGGTTCTCATAGAACAGGTGGCTGCAACCTGAGTCTTTGGAGTTGCATTCCTTATTGACATAAAAATGGTAACAATTTGAGTAAATAATGTTTTGTTTCCTTTGGTTAATTTGTTTTAGTTTATAAAGGTTTGTCATTATTGTTTCCATTTTTAACATGTCAGAAAACCAAGCAAAGTGGTGGCAAAAGTGTTAATTTACTGCCAGCATGGTTTATTATTGGAATTAATTTAAAGCACATTTGGATTTTTTTAAATGGGGTTCTACACCAAATTTGATGCTTATATGTGACAATAACAGGAGAAAAGGAAAATTCATAAGATAGAAAAACTCTATCTTTAACCTGGCTTTCTTAAATTTTTTTCAGGTAAATGAGCTGCAACAGGAGGATCTTTTGTGACATAAGGTGTATTTTATTTTGAAATGAATTTATGTGTGCTGCTGTCAAAAGTAAAAGAAGTTCATATTTTTGTATGAAGAAAATTATAAAACTGTCATATTTCAATCATTGTAAATATTTAAATGCTACATGGTAAAAATTAATGGTTTGATGATCACAAAAATTATTATTTTTTTCACCCATAATTCAAAGTTAAAAATTATCAGTTAACAATTCAATATGCATTTCAGGCTTGCAGTTTAAAAATATATTTTGCAATTAAAAACTCAATATGAAAAACTACAATTCAAGCTGACATTTAAAACAATCAAAATTTTGAATAAAATAAAATAAATTGAATTTTAAATTATTACGGGATTTCAGTACCATAAAGATTTTCTGTTTTATAATAAAAGTTCCATTATGGTGGCGAGTGTATATTACACACACCTTTGAGGGAACTTTATGAGTTTGAAGCGTTAACTCTTGATCAGAGTAGTGTACATTAGTAGGGCAAGAGCAAACTGAATTAACTATTGTGCTTCTAAAACACCCAAATATGCAAAATGTAACTAAAAAAAATACTGAATGTAAAAACACCAAACAAAAACAGATGCCATATTGAATTTCCACCGTTAGGGGGCAGTAGTGAATTAAACAGCTGAATTTAACCGGAAAAATAATCTGGCTCTACCGGAAGTAGTAAGAACAACATTGCAAACATGGGAGCCGTAACAGATGGTAAGTCTGTGATTGTTTAATTTATTGTAAAGTTTAATTTGAAAATGAAAGTGTTTGTGAACATTTATGGTATATAATAGCTTATTTTTAGATTGTGATAGTGTTTCTGCTATCATTTGCGATAATAATGTGCAGCTGATCTGTTGTCCTGCTAGCTGTGTTAGCAGGTTTTGATGAGCCTGTTAGCTTATTTAGTCTCTTTCGTCTCTTTTAAAGATGAAGTCATACGGAAACGTCTTCTTATTGATGGTGACGGTGCCGGAGATGACCGCCGGATCAACCTGCTGCTTAAGAGCTTCACTAAATGGTGCAACTCGCCCGGGACTCCGGAGGAAGGGTCAGTGCTTTTATTGAAACAATCCGAAGATTTCCTCACCATATATGCGACTAAACATTTGAATAAACAACTCTTGTGAAAGAAAAGTCACACACTTTAGTGTTTGCGTTGTGTATACAAGCAAGAACTTAGCTATTTTAACATTATTATTATTTAAAACTACTTAATACGTGTTTAAGGTTAACTGGTCACAGTTGCATTTTTTATGTTTATTAGTAACTCTTGCTTTCTAAAATTGAAACAAATAATCCTATTTTAATTCATGACTTCATTTAATTCATTGTTTGCGTGCAGATTCACACAGTACCAGCGGATGTTGGGCACCCTGGCTCAATGCGAGTTTTCCATGGGAAAGACGTTGATGGTTTACGACATGAATCTCAGAGAAATGGAAAACTACGAGAAGATTTATTCAAATATAGGTGAGGTTTTATTTCCCTCATTTGGACTTAATTCTGTTTACAATTTAAGATTTTATCTAAACACTTTTTTGCCCCTATTGCAGAACAAAACATCACATCTGCACATGAGAAGATTGCAGAATGCAAAAAAGATATTCAGCGGGCCAAGAGGATACGAAAAAATCGCCAAGGCAAGGATATTTTGATGTTTGAATATGCACTGGACTCTTAGCGTATTTTATTTATTTTCCTTCTTTTTTTTTAATATCATCCTTGGAGTTTTATAACAATTTATTATATTTTTCAGAATATGATGCATTAGCCAAGGTAATCCAGCAGCACCCAGATAGGCATGAAACACTCAAGTAAGTTACTCTGTTAATCCAGATTTTCAAATGCTTGTAAGCTCCGTACAACAGTTTTGTTTGATTTCCTTACAGGCAGCTGGAGGCGCTTGACAAAGAGCTCCAACAACTGTCCCACATCAAAGAGAATGTGGATGCAAAGGTAAATCCAAATAGAATTTATGCAGCCTCTGCTTAATTCTTGGATGTATTTAAACATTTTTTTTTTATATCAACTTTATTTTTTCACCCTAGCTGGAGTTGAGAAAGAAGCAGTTCCATGTTCTTCTCACCACCATTCAGGAGCTCCAGCAGACACTTGAGAGTGAGCACTTTATTCTTAATACCAACTGATTTGAAAATTGTTTCAAAAAGCTAAACTCAATTCCTTTTTTTTCCCCTAGATGATGAGAAGTCAGACATTGAAGACACCAATCAAGAGAGCCCTGCAGGAAATAGTGACTAACAGAATAACAGAATGACATGTTTTTAAATGAGTTAGGATTTGTAAGAAACAATTCTTTTGTTATGTATTTTTGAATAAAAATTCTCTTGACTCTGTCACTCTGTTTGGTTTTTCCTTTTATTCTTTCAAATAAAAAATAAAAGTTTACAGACAGAGAAACATTCAGTGTTATGGAAGAGACTGTATGCAAAAAAATCTGAACTGTATAAAGATATGACAAGAAGCATCATACATGAACAGAGAAAAAAACATCCTATAGAATGATGTCCCTTTTTTTCTAACTCAGTTCTGAGATCAAAAGGATGAAGCTAATGTATCTTTCTATTCTGCATTTTTTAAACAAATGTTATAACTCTGTTAATTCAATTCAATTCAATTTTATTTATATAGCCCAAAATCACAAAGAGATTTGCCTCACTGATTTGCCTCATTGCCTCTTTAAAACAAAAACTTGTAGAATTGTGTTTCTAAATGAATCAGGACTGCTCATCCTTTAGTCACTATTTTAAATTGTATTCCCTGCAGCATTAAGTTCAAACTCACAAAAAAATGAATAATATGCCTCTATAAATGCCCAAATAAAAGAAAATGATAGTAAAAAATCTACACTCAAGCTGTTTCTAACAATATAAAAGTAGAACATTGTGTGCCTATTATGACTTTTGCTGTTGAAAGATAACCAGCAAATTGTGCTGAACTCCCCAAGCATAGCAACCGAACAGTAACTTGTAATTTGAAGATACAGAACTGATCTTTCAGCGTTTTTAGAACTCTACCAGGTATGCACGGGCCTGCATAAGGCGCTTAAGGCGATTCTGCAAAGTAGCCCTCTTGGTGCCGATGTCAAAGTCCTCCTTCAGCAGGAAATCGGAGCTCTCCTTGTCCTGAATCGTCTGCAGCATCTCTCTCTGGAGCTGGCTGGCAGATTGTTGCAGCATTTCGTAGCGAATCACCAGGGGGATTTGATCAGCAAGACGCATGCCAGCAATCTGCAGGACAATATAGGATAAAAGGTAGAAACCACAGCAGAAATACATGCATTTGGCTAAAACCAGTGACTATTCAAATCAAACTTTAACAAAAAAAGTACCTTGTAATAAGATTTCAGATGCACCATCAGCTCCTGAAGAGTAGCGTAGTTGTCAAGGCTGTAGACCAGGGGTCTCAAACTCGCGGCCCGCGGGCCATCTGCGTCCCGCGGGATGGTGATTCGCTGCTCAAACTGAGGGGTACCAACAATTTTGCCCACGTCTGTACATAGTACATGGTTAAAAAAAAAGAAGGAAACAACAAGAAAAAATTCTATATAAGTTATAAATAAATACATTACATCTCTATTATGTAGTTCAAAATGGAGTAGGAAGAAGTTTAAAAAACTTTTTCAATTCTACCCCCTAGCAATATATCTTAAGTTTAATCTTCAATATAAACTATTTCAGAAACGAACATACCCTTTTTTATATATAAATCAACACACACAAGGATCTATACACGTCGTTCATTATTTATTAATTATTTTGTGTTAAAAATAAAGATATCTGAGTACACTGTAGTGTTTTATCAGTGTTTTTCTTGTGAAAATCCTGATGCGGCCCAGCCTCACCTAGATTCTGCCTCAAGGGGCCCTCGGCTGCATAGAGTTTGAGACCCCTGCTGTAGTCTTCATCCTCTTCGCTCTGCTCTTCTTTTTTGCTCTCACTCAAACTATTGCTGTAGGTCTTGTCTTGGGAGTAAACTAGAAGCTCCATATTAAACTGAGTTCTCAGCATGGTTTCAGCAATGGACTCCTTTTCTTGCTTTATGGCTTCAATTTTTGCCTGTTTTAAAACAAAAAGCAAACAAAAAAACATTTAATTTCATATAAACTCAACAGGGTTGCCTGACAGGCTCAGGCAACCCTGTTAAAGTTAAAGTAACCTTAGTTTGACTCATCCCCCCATCAAACACAGCCACATTCAGGAACCATTTGCTGGTTTTACCCCCAATCCAACCACTTACTGTTGAGTGTCAAGCAGGGAGACACTGGGACCCATTTTTAGTCTTTGGTATGACTCCAGCTGGATTTGAACTCACAGCCTTCCAATTTCAGGGTGGACAATCTACCACAATGCAACTGAGCTTCCCAAAAGGGATACAAGAAAATGGTTGGATGGAATTTATATGATGCATTTCAAATGATTGATGACCAAAAATTAAATATATTTGTGCTCTTTCTTTATCGATTTATAGTACAAGCAACACAATGAAACATTTTAAGCTTAGGACTAATGAAGGAAAGGATATTTTATAAAACGCCAGAGGGAATTTTTAAATGGAAATGTTCCTTTTTTTCAATATTTAAACATTACCAGCACAACATCATTTCAGTGAACTTTTTAATATCTATTTAATTGTCAGGAAATTACAAAATGCCATTGCTAGGAAAAATGGTCACAACAGCTTAAGATCCATTGTTTAAGTTTGCTGCTGTTGTAGTATGCATGCAGCTCATTTTAGAACAGAGTTCTGGTCAAGGTGTCTTCAGAATCTCTGTTTTTCAATATTTCTAACAAATAGACAGTCACGTCAAAAAATTACTCACAATAATCCAAATAAATCTTTCAAGTCCCAATTCAATCATCTTTTGATCTATTGTAAAAGCATTCTCAGTGGTCGTTTATTTTTATTCTGCTGTTTTTAGCGACAAAAAAAAAAAAATTGGTGTCGTTTTCTAGGACATAGTTTCTGCAGAGAGGCAGTATTTCATCAGAAATTCACCTCTGAGTTTTGAATTTCTGGGGCAAACCAAAGCTACAGCCAGATATCCATCTGTTTACACTCTGCTAGCTTACAGCCCCACACAACCCCAACCTAAGATTATCAGTGCAACAAAAATGACCTGCAATATCAGAACTTTCCAGCCATACAGTTTTAAGCCAGATGAAAACTCGGAGAAGGAAAACAAAGATGTACATGGATCTATTTGTCTGCAAGTGGATGCATTGGAAAGGAGCGGAGGAGGGAGCTTGTGATTTGAATAAAGAAATACTCAGAAATGTCTTTTTTTGCTTAATTTTCTTTATATATGCCCTCCATCATAAGAAAAATGTCACAAGAACATGTTAAAAACCTGATGTTAATTGAAGTAGGTGTTTGAGAACCTGCGTAGCTAAGATTACAGAAGATCACAGTGACAAAGGTGCGTTCCTGAGAAATCCAACAATCACTGCAAAAACAGATACATGAACAACATTGAAAACTGCCTTAAAAATGTAAACTTTTCTTTATCTGGCCATCTTTTTCTATTTTGTAAATCCGACACCTGTGAAAATACTGAAAAAAAGAAATTTGCAAGAAAGTTTTGAGTTTGTAAAATCAACCCCTTTGAGTTCCAATAACCACTGACCAGCTTGTTGACATCTAAATCAAAGATCTATGGAAATAATTGTCTTATTTTGTATTTATTTTTTTTTTATTGGGTTTTCTGACTTAACAACACAAAAACAAGAAAAACACGTACAGGCTCAGACTCTAAGCAAGTTGACCAAATACTTGGAAATAATTTTCTATCTTTTAATAATAATAATAAAACCTTGAAACATGGAGAATTGAAAAAGGAAAAAAAAAATGGACACTACCTTAGTTGTTTTCAGGAGGTTAGGAAATCCAGAAAAGCTTGCTTGGGCCAGCTGTACAAACACCTTCTTCACAGCATCTGAAGGACACAGAAACACAAGGAATAGGAACTATAATCGTATAGGTTTGTTACTAGGGCTGTCATGATTAGTCAACTAGTCAACGACTAATCGACTATTTTAATAGTCGATTAGAGTCATTACTTTATATTATTTGTAATCGGAGTGTAGTAAAGTTGAAAGTTATAATTGCATTATGCTAGATTCTTGGAGTATTTTGGCATTTATTAAGGTTTTTTAGACTATTTTTGGGTTTAGCTAATATTTCAGCTGCATGCTAGCTACTTTGGCTAACTTAGGCTTTTTTCAGTTTTTTAGGCTAATTTGCCATTTAACTATTATTTTAGCTGGCTATCAGCTTTAGCGTTTTCAGCTATCAACTTCTGTGTTTTTTAGCTATCAATGTCCGCATCTTTAACTATCAGTTCTAACATCTTCAGCGGCCAAATTCAGCTTACAGCATTCACACTAGCATTATCGCAGGTAATGCTAGATATCTAATATTTAGTTCGTTTAAAGCTAATGATGGTTAAGATGTGCGCTTTACATCCAGTTTGCGCATGACCCAATTAATCTACTAATCGGAAAAAATAATCGGTGATTAGTCGACAACTAAAATAATCGTTTGTGGCAGCAATATTTGTTACTGTACTATAAGCATAGGAACACATTCCTTGTATTTGCAGTCCTTTATGACATTCTGGTTTTACTTTGAATGAACTTCTGAGCTTCATTGCACTCTATGCAAGTAATGACATGACCTGATAACCTCAATGAAATTTTCCAAAAAAAACACATTTAGGTTTAGTTTTCAAGTACAATCTTCCATGAAGGTTTTAAAAGTATTAAAAAGTTCTGGTCAGAAACAGAATTACCTCCAATGTCCTTCAGTTTCCTGATGGCTGGCTCTTCCAGCTGCTTGACCTGCTCCTTGACCATCACCTCAAAGGTCTTGTAGTTGATAAAGCCTGGCAGTTCCCTCCCGCGGTACCTGTCCTCGTAGTCCCCCACCTCTCTTTCGATCTTCCTGTTAACTGGATTCCAAAGAATTTTAGCAAAGCAAACAAATCAAAATAAAGCAAAGAAAAGCTATATGTGGCGGGAAAAAAAATGAACTGCTCACAGTTTTCTCCTGAGTTTTCCAGGAGAGTTTTCCATTTCCCAAACTCTTTTCTCAAGGAAGAGAAGACGTTGAGCTTCTCTCCACACTTGAGTTCCTCCCCTTTGGTCACACTGACAACATCCTGACAGAACTCTGTCACTTTCTGTGGAAACACAGATGAAGGAGGGATTCTATTTCCATGTATGTCATACATCAGTAAAGGGATATAAAGATTGTTGAAGGGCTTGAGCTCACATCAATTAAGAAAACCTGTCTCTCCACCGGATCAGTTGGAGGCCCACTTCCATACCGATCCAGCTCTGTCTGAGTCTGTTTCAGCTTCTCCTCTATCTGTTCTTCCAGTCGAGGCAAAGATTTCTGCAGATGGGACAGCAGGAGTCAAAAACCTGACTTTTCATTCCAAACGTTAAGCTGAGTGACAATTCACCTCAATGTGATGCACCAGTTCCAGTGTGAGCTTCTCAGCCAGTTTTGGAACAGTCGCATGGCCGTCACTGTAGAGAGTGCTGCAGCGGTATAGAAAAGAAAAAACTTTCAATCGTTTCCTTACATTGTTTTGCACAGGTACCAAGACAAGACTTATCTTACTGGAAATAAGCGTGATCTTGGAAAAAGGCCTTCTCTCGTTCTATAGCTTCGGTGAGGGACACCTTCTCTGTGATCTCCTTCTGACCCCTGCACTTGACGATCATGTAACCCTTCTTCAGCTGGATGACCTCATTGTGGACTATTTCCACCACATTCTCTTCTGTGCCTTTGTCAACCAGGTCAGGTTTGGTTAAAATACCTGAGAGGGAGACAATGGATTTCTCTTAGAGTGGCCTCACCTGTAAAGGAGGACAGTTGCTTAAATATTTACCCAGAGTCCTCTCTCCCTCTGGATCCACCTGCTGAGCCATCTTCAAAGCCTCTGTGGTTGCTATGTCCACATTGCATGGAACCACCACCAAACTGATTGTTTCTTGTTTTGTGATGAACTTCTGGATCAGTCTCTTTATCTGAAATTGAGAGATCCAGTCAATGTTATTGAAGTTTGAACCATCATACTCCACTTACAGCAGGGTAAAAAAGTAATTTAGTAAGCCACCAGCTGTGCAAGTTCTTGACCTTGAAATGCTTCTTACAAAGCCACTCCTTCGTTACCCGGGCAGTGTGTTTGGGATGGTTGTCACGCTGAAAGAGCCAGCCATGTTCCATCTTCAAAGGCCTTGCTTATGGAAGGAGGTGTTCACTAAATCTGATGATACATGGCCCCATTCATTCTTTCCTTACACGGATCAGTCATCCTGGTCCCTTTACTGTAAAACATCCCCAAAGCATGATGCTTACACCCCCATGCTTTACAGTAGGTATAGTGTTCTTTGGATGCACTTCTTTTCTCTCTTTTTCTCATTTTTTTCTTTTTTATATATATGATGAAACTGACAGACTTCTCTCATCTTTTTAAGTGGGAGAATCTGCTCAGTTGGTGGCTGATTAAATACTTTTTTGCCCCACTGTACACTTTGTTTCCATTGAGCCAACTTGATGGCTCTTCCAGTTGTGTCATGAAGGTTCAGCTCTAGGCAGAGGGACAAAACTGTGATCTCTATATGCAACGTAAACCGTTTCCCACTTATTTGCAACTACTTGTTTCACACTATACTATTTTTTTCTTCTCCTTGATCTTCTATATAGATTATCTTTTGGAAAAAATACCTATGATAATTTCTTTATAACCACCAGATCTAGTCTCAGTGTTTAAACTAATGGGTAGATTAAGATTTCCTCTATAATATCCTTAAATAAATGTTGATTAGTATCATTTTAAGTCATTTGTTAGGCCATAATTTTGTGTATCAGAAGTTAGTGTGCTCTTGATCTTTGGTTCAGAATATCTGATATAGTTTCAGATAAAAACCACCATTACACAGGTTCATTTGTAGTTGTCAAGGACCAGCAGTCAATTCTTAGTAGGTGAAAGGAAAATTAAACATTTGTTATAATTATTATTTTTTTTTATATCAACAAGCAGCTCGGTGGGGGGAAAAATGGTTTAAACTTGTTTGTAAATTATTTTAAATATTTCAATTTATTTTTTGCTGAATGTCTCTACTTATCCAGCTATATTGAAGAATTGTCTGGAGAATTACCAATCATGCACCTCTTTAAATCTTTAACGAGATGAATTAGCATTAGTTACATATCAGTGTCAGAAAGTTGTTTGTAGTTTTTCCAATTTCTTCTTGTTTTTTTGGTTGAAGAGGCTGGAAAACACTGCAGTTATTGCTGTGAATTATTTTATAAGCCTCGTGTTTTCTGTTAGGCTGAATCTAACCAACCTGATCCCCAATGTTCTCTGGCTGCCCCTTCACAGCCACCCTGGCAATGCCGGGCAGGTCGATGAGCGTCAGGTCGGGAACGTCAGGAGAGGCGATCTCCAGACTGATGAGCTCATCGCTGATCCCCAGTCCAACTCCAGCCATGTCATCCTGAGCTGCATAGAAACAACTCATATAGGATTACATGGATCAAGTACTTGAGTACCTTCAAGAAAAAAAGCGTTTACAGTTGTACCTTCTCTGATTTTTTTCTCAACTGTTGTGGGGTCATCTAGTTCTTCCTCGCGGTCTTGGTAGCTTATCTTTCCATACCAGTCCTCCCCTTCTTTCTTTCTCTTCATCTTCAGTTCAAGAGGACATCTCGTAACAATTCCTGAATGGAGATCAAGATGAGAGACTTTATCAAGGGATCATGAGTGAATGATGCTTTTTGTGGCTTTTATGTGGAATGGCATCCTTTTCCTGATTAACAGGCACAATTTGTCCTACCTTTGACAACAGGTGATGTCCTTCTTTTTTTATTTTTACATGTTACTAAATAAAGTCGGGTAATAAATATTATCTCTGTCTTATTTTTAGATAAAAAAAAACTTTGATAAAAAAAAAAATCTTCCAACGACTCTCATCACAACTTCCTTATGCACATTATTCTTTTCCAAACATCTGCTAGTCCATAAAAATTCAAATAATATAGTCAAACAATATTGTCTTTATTGTATTCTTCCTCACCGCTCCCTCTCGGTAGCGCCACTCCGGACAGCGCCTCCAGCACCGAGCTCTTGCCCGAGCTCTGGTCCCCAATCACGGCGATGGCGGGCAGCGCCAGGTCCTTCTCCACACCCAGAGAGCGCAGAGAGTCGATCAGGTCGATGCAGGGACGAACCTTCTCCTCGTACTGCTCGTTCAGGGAGTTCATGGTCGCTGTTTCTGTCTCCAAACTTCAGTGCCGTCCGAGACTGTCCTGTGCGCTCTGAGCAGCACCTGCAGTGATGTAGCGGCTCCACTGCGCGCTCGGTCACAACAGTTAGGTTTCATTTCTCTGGAATTCAGTCATCCGCTTCCTTCCCAGCATGGAGGAGCATTTAATCCGTTTATCTGAACTTCCTGCAGAGGAAATTTACAGTAGTGGAGAAAGAGAAACTGATCATAGGTTTCATTGTAGATGTTCACCAGAACCGAAACTGCAACCAGAAACTCTGTGACAGAAACTCACCAATGTAGACTGTAAATATAGCCTACTTTTGTATTTTCTTTAAACTGTGGGCAATACTCCAGTACTAAAATTAATTCCTGTTTTATACATTGCATTTTGACATTTCTCTTGCCTTAATTTATTATTGTAACAACTGAACTAGACGTGATGTTTGTTTAAATTATTTTTTTGAGTCAAAAACATATTAACTAAATAAAATTAAATTTTGTGTTCAGTTGGTTTAAGATTATAAGTATTATCTTCTTTTGGCTCTTTATATTTGCAACCTTGGCGCTAATCAGGAAAATGTCCCATTTTTGCTCTGAAGAAGAGCCTCATCTGGAGTTTTTGTTTGTTTGTTTGTTTTCCTCAACTGGAGGTTGAGGGGGGCTTCAGTCTGAACTTCATGGTTTATTCATGACGTTCAGACTCCATGGGGTGCACAGTGGCGCGTGCAGGGACGTGCACAGGATTTTAGAGGGGTAGGGGCTAAAAGTCAGAAAACTTAAACACATACTGTCCTTTGAAGAATATGGTAAAATACTGCAGGGAGAGTAAAAAGGAATCGAGTTTAATACAAATTGTGATAATGAACCCTGTCCCTCTTGGTCTATACTGGGATTCACAGTCTTCTAAACTCTCTTTTGCATCTATCCTCTAAACACAGACTTTTGTTGTGATTGGCAAGATTTCAATACAAAAGATTGTGAAACTGACTGACAAAGATTTTAAAGAAGGCAATTCGAATCAGAAAATATTACATAAATAAAGCAGATACATATAGTCTCAGACCTGTAATGAGGAATCTATAAACTTACTTTTGAAAGTGTTTATTTTGTACTTAGTACCAATCTTGTCCATGCACAATCTGCTGTGTATTAAATTGATGTGCCCTCAGCTAAAATAGAAATAATATTGACTGTTTTTTTTCTGAAGTATTAACCATATTAAAGTTTGGTGAATCTGCAGACAGCTAGACCAGAACTAACAAGTTCAAGTTGCTTCACTGTCACCTTCCGTTCTCCGTTGGGCTGCAGTTTCTTCACTCTCTCTTGAGTCCGATTGGATCAGCAAAGTCTAAAGCAGCAGCTCAGACCCCTCAGATGACAAGAAAATGAGTACAATAGAAATAAAAAAAAATATTTAAGTTACTTTGGCTAAACAAGAAATTTTAATTCAATACAACAAATTAAGTCATATTTGTTGTCTTGACTTAAAATATTAGGGCAGCCTTCAACTCAGGTTTTTATGTTGGATTTTGTTTTAAAGTGTACTTTTAAACATCAGTTTATAAGGGCAATTCACTCATTTGCATTGACTTTGCTCCTACCATTTCAATTATTCATTTCTTTCTTTTCCTTTCATTTATTTCATAAGTCTCATAGGTTTCATGTTTTACTCTCTTCCTACCCTCTGCATTTATGAGCCAGCTAGGGACCCACACTGCTCTGGATTTAAAACAATCTGAATAAATAAATACACAGAAACACAATTTTTAGGCTTAATTTTCTTAAATTATAACCTCTATTATGAGTAAAATGCTACAAGAACATATTAAAAACAGCAAAAATTAAATTTTCATTGGAGTGGGTCAGGTAAAATATATTTCTTCTCAAAGTTGTTTTACCACACCACACAGTTTATTTTTTAGTATCTTTGTACTTGAAAAAAAAAACACTTGGTTGTTATATTGTTAATAAAAGCAGTTTATTATAATGAACCAAAACGAGTTTAAAATACTGCCTAAAATCAAATATTGTGCATCCCAGTTTCCACAGTACTTATTTTAAGTTAAATCCATACAACAATTTATGCATTTATTTTTTTCACAACCTTTAAACCTCACAGACATGTATAATAGGTTGGGTTTTTTTTCCACTTGTGTATTTTTTAATTATTTGAATGGAGACTTTTTTGTCATTCAAGTGGATCCTTTCATTTTACTTCTAATTTAGACCACAAAGCAATGAAATATGATGGAGTATTAGGGCCAGTTTACAAAAAATATTTGATTACAAGTTTAAAGTTCAAATTTACAGGAAAAAAGTCATAATTTTTAATTTACAAGACAAAAAAGTCACATGTTTACCACTTAAAAAGTAATAGGCTAATTATTTTTTCCTTGTTTCTCGTAACTACTGCGTTATTACTTTAATGTTTTTAACAGTTAAAAATGCACAATGTTCACTTGGGTTGACAAATAAATGTATCTTTATAGAATACAAATATAATTAATGTATATATTTTAAAACTTGTTTTGCATCCTTAGCAAAAAACAAAAAAAAAATCCTGACTGATTTTATCATAATTTGTGCACAAGAGGGCTAATCTTGTAATATTCTTTTTTTTAAATGTAATCCTAATTTAGTAGAGTGGCCATTTTTTCTTGTAAATTATGTCTTTAATCTTGTAATATTCTCGCAGTATTACTTAAAAAAAATTGTATTTATTGTTTTATTTATTTTGGTGTTCCTAATACTCTGCCGTAATAAAGAAGCCAGGGCAAAGCTTTTTTTTTTTTTTTTTAATTCTTAAGGACATAAACAAACAATTTCGAAATAATCTCATTAAGGCGTCACTCCCAGACTTCCTCATCCAAACCACAGCTCCTCTTGACCTACTTTGTTCTTCTCAAGAAGCATCCTCAAAGTAAACATTGCATCTGTGGCTCCCTTTCATTGCATGAAACCATACTGTTCCTAAAAAAATCTGACTTTGGATGCTATCCTAGCTACCACTACTCTTTCCTATAACGTGTGTGGCTCATCGCCTTATTCCTCTGTAGTTTCCTCAGTTCTGCTTGTCTATCTTGTTCTAAAAATGGGCACCAGTACACTTCTTCATTCCTCTCCTTTTTCCAAGCTCTTGCTTGGTAAGAAAGTCTAATGCCACCTCTCATATAAACACTTCGAATGCCATTAAGAAACTCTCTGTTGACATTGAGTTTACTAGTTCTGCGTGGATGGCACGACTTGCCATACAGCAAAACACAACCCCCCAGACCTTCATGGTAGTTCTTTTCTTTATGTCATCTTTGACTGTATAAGGGCCAAAAAGGTCTGTAGATGTGAATGTAAAAGGGGCTGCCTCACCAGTCCTATCTAAAGGTAAATCACCCATCACTTGTTGACACCTTTTTGCTCTCAGCTTTTTGCACATGAAGCACGAATCTACTATTTTTTGAGCTAGTCTTCTTCCTTTTATCACCCATCCTTGTTTCCTCATCTTTAGAAGGGTAGCAGCAACGCCAACATGGCCATCCTTGTGTGCATCTCTTGCTATGAGAGTGGATAACCAGGCATTGTATGGCAGGAGTGGGACAGCAACTTTGTCTTCTTCAAAGGCTTGTATTCTGCCACCACAAAGCAGAAGTCCAGAATTTTTATCCTTAAAGGCCACAAGTCGATTAGTTGTTAAACTGGGGAATGAGCATTTATCTTGAACGCTTAGCATCAGGTCCCTCAGTGAATCCTTTCGTTCTTGAACAGTGATGGTGCCAGTAGAAGTAACAGCCTCCCACTTTGAGCCTTCAAGGGACCGCGTCAGTTCCAGGAATCTTTTGGCTGCTCTCCATAACAGCACAGTTGTACAGACCAGTCGGTTGAGACTACTGAATCGTAGCATCTCAATCAGATGCCCCACAATTGCTGGAGGTCTTTGTAGTGCTTCATTTTGACTTTTTCCAATTTTTGAATCTTGGCTTGCTTTGGTCTGGGCTCTTGTGATTACAGCTGTGGTATATGCTTTCCTTTGTAGTCTGGTAATTTCTTCTTTGGCTTGAGTTGCTACATCTTTAGCTGATTTTAGAGGCCATTCCTCTTCTGGAAGGTACAAAAACGGTGGGCCTCTTTGCCATTCTGATTCTTCTGTTAGTTCATCAGGGCTTGCTCCACGGGTGACAATATCAGAAATATTGTGGTTTCCTTGAATCCACCACCAGTCTTCAACATTTGTCGTTTCTTTTATCTCTCCTATCCTATTAGCAAAAAAGGTCTTGAAACCATAACTTTCCCGCTGAATGGCGCCAAGAACCGTCTGGCTGTCGATAAGGTGGTAAAACCGCTTTATTTTTATACTGCAGTTCTGTTCGAAATATTTTCTCAGTCGGACAGCGAAGACTGCACCGCAAACCTCTGCCTTAACGGCTTCTCCTTTGTGATCAAATGGGGTCAGCTTTGCTTTTGCCTCAACCAGTCTCACAACTGGTCCCTGTGGACATGTCCACCTCAGATACATGACAGCTCCATAAGCTTGCTCACTTCCATCAGAGAAAGTGATAGCACAAGTATCTCCCAGAGCATCGGTGGGGGTCAGTGCTCTAGCAAATTTTACACGGGCTAACTTGGTGTATTCTTCAAAAACTTGAATAGCCTCTATAAGGTTACTAGACAAAGCTATATCCCAAGTGACTTTAGCATCTGTTGATGATTTTTTAGTTTCCTGGAATGCACGTCGCACTAAGGCACCTTTTTGTTTGACCGGTGCGGCCAAACCAATGGGATCATACAATCCTGCTACCTGACTTAAGAGAATTCGTCAGCTTCAGCATCATGGTGCAACAGGCCTTCCTGAGGGGTGTCCTCCTTGCCTTGCTTGTTGTTGATTCACTTGGGGTTCCAATTAAAGATTCAAAGTCTCTTGGACAACACAGCAGTGGCTCAAATTATGCTCCTTACCGGAAGACAGCCTTGGACCACACTGCACCTGTACAATACAACACTGAAAGACTGCTGTCTCAGCCGATGCAGTTTGTGATGGGTTCTGGTCTGTCCCAGGGAGTAGTGCAGACTGCTCCAGCATTCAGTGACATGAGCTCAGCTGCACCTCAGGAGCTTTATGCTGCTGGTTCTGTTTCTTATGCTGTTCCAGTAGAATATGCTGCTGGCTCACCTCAGACTGGAACAGCACAATCTGGACTGCCAGAATCAAACTGGCTGGTTGCTCCACAAAGCTTTGAGGAAGCATCAGCTAATGCCCAGGTCCAAGGTGCCAGTGATTTTGCCCCACAACCACTTGTACCACCAGCTGGACCTGTCCTCCAGTCAGGAGAGACTTCCAATGTTGTGAAGGAAGCTGAACTTGGAAACTACCAGCAACAAACTGAAGAATTTGGCTACCCAGCCCAACCTGCATTGCCTGGCTCAGGCTTTACAAGTCTGCCTATGCCTACTCTTTGGCTGCCTGGCTACTAGGGTTCCCCTTATCCTGGCTTTGACTACAGGCTTCTGTATGGGCTGTATCCTCCAGGCACGTACAGCACATTCAGCCAGAGCCACGAGAAGGGCAAAGACTACTACAAGGATGTCCACTACCTGAAAGAACATGAATCTGAGGATGATGCCCAAGGTTCCCAACAGCAGAAGATCTTCCCCAGCCCTCCACAGTACTCAACTGGTCAGCAAGTGACCACAAGGGTTGGACGCTAGATGACGACTGAGATGGAGAATGCTGAATAAAATTACGATTTGATATAAAAAAAAAAAATAAAAAAGAGAATTCGTCTTGTTAGAGGATCTGGTGTAGAATGCTTGATCTGTTCTTCTGAAAGATCTTGACCAAGGTGCATTTTTTTCTTCTTTTTAGAGAAGTTGATGGCTACCATGATGTTTAATGTGTCGTTGTCTACATCATATCCATAGCCGAGGGCTTTATTTTCATTCTCACTCATTTGGTTGGGCAAAATCAATGTCTTTGGCACCTTCTTTACATCCTTTTCTCTTTCTTTGTTTTGACCAGATATCACCCAAGGCTTTAGGTGAAACCCGCCAGCTTTAAGGATGTTCTCCACATTTGTCGTGATGGTGTGTAGTTTATTCAGGTCGTTGTGGGAGGTAAGTATATCATCTACATAGGCGTCCTCTTGAAGGATGCGTCGTTCGTCTTCAAAGTGATCGAATATGGGGAGATTTGCTGTCTCTCTCATGGCTAGCTGAGCGATGCAGCCTGCTGGTTTGTCCCCAATGTTGACCCGGGTAATTGCATACTCCTCTATTTCCTGTTCTCTTGAGTCACGCCACAGGAAACGATGCAAGTGTTTTTCTCTTTCTTCAAGCCAAACTGAGTTATACATCTTTTTTATGTCACCAAGAGCAGCAAACTTTCCACATCTGAACCGGAGGAGAACTCCACGAATTGGATTTAAAACATCAGGGCCTTTCATGAGTAGATCGTTCAGACTCAAGCCTCCAAACTTCTGACTGCTGTTCCATACCAGCCGGACTGGAGTTGTTACAGAGTGTGGATTTGGAGCGATCAGGTGACTAATATACCACACAGGACCAGACCAAGAGAGGAGTTCACCATTAGTTAACTTGACTGCAGCTCCTCGGGCAACCATTTCATGAACTTGGTCCCTATAGGTGGCTTTCCACTTTGGTTCTTTGGAGAGTTGCTTTTCTGTCTTTAGGAATGTAGCCTCAACGCCATTTCTGTTGTTTGGAAGTGTTGTGGGATCGACCAACCATGGATAGCTGCTGTGCCAGTGTGGTTCGTTGCTGTGATTATCATTCAACACATAAGTTAGACCATTCTTCACAACTTCTAACTCTTTCTCCTCTGCAAGAGACATCTCCTTTCCCCCTGGCTGGCAGTTTCCACACCGGCAACCTCCACACTTTGGTTCACATGCTGCTCCAATGCTGTCCCATCTCCACCATTCCAGGAAATCACACCTTTGGGCACAGCAGGGACTTCTGGTGGTGTAGCTTTCAAACCCATCTTTCAGCTCTTCATATCTTTCAGCAGCTGATCTCATTGAACGTGCAAAGTGGGTTTTTGACATGTGAGCTTCCAGTGTGAGTTCTTCAAACAGTTCTGGGTGGGTGCCACCAACAGTCTTTCCTAAAGGCCCGTCCCACAGTACCAGATCACCAATCGATTGAATCTTCTGGGGGGCAAGCCGGCCCTCTTTGTGACTGATAAGTAAGTCTATTCTTCTGGGTCTTTTAAGTTCATCCAGTTTGACCTTTGGAAAAAACTTTGAAAGCTGTCTTGATGAGACATGCTGCTCTATGTCCGCAATAGTTTGAAGTCCATAACAAAGAAGCGGGTGGGATTTTAAAGTATTTTGTGGTGTGCGAATTTTGACTTTTAGCCAGTATCTTTTTGTTTCTACTGAAATCTTCATCCCACCAACTCCATGCACAACGAGGGTGACATTTTCACTTTTTAGGTTTAACCGTTCTGCACCTGTATGAGTGATGTAGTTAGTGTCAGATGCTAGGTCAATAAGTGTACCAATCTTTTGTCCATTATTTGTTGTCACTTCCAGGATCATCATGATGACTGGTGCATCTTGAAGGTCTCCATCATCTTTTGTTTTGTCCTTTGCAGTATTCATTGTTCCAGACGCAACATTGCAGAAAGCATTTTTACACTGTTGAGCCAGTTCAGGTGAAAGTTTAGCCAAGAATTCTTCTTGTGCCTCAGTGTTTTTTGTTGACGTGGTTTTGCTTTCTTGTGGTATGGTCCCAATTTTCGGACAGAGATAATGGTGGCTTGGACAGATTTTACATTCAGGTTTCCTGCACAGAAATTTAGAGGTACACATACTGTTCTTTTCATGCATTTCTAGACATTTTTTGCAAGCTCCAACTCTATCTACTGCTTTTTCCCGGTCTGTTGAGTTCATAAACTTGAATTTCTTACATAGGTAGAGTTTTAGGGCATGCCTTGGATCTCCGCACACTCCACAAGGGGACATGCTATTGGCCACTCTTGTTCTAGCTTGCTTTGATTCTGATTTGGTGTCGTCCCATTGAAGCTGTTCCAGTTGCTCATAAATGTTTTCCTGTCCTTTCAAGAACCGCAACAAGAAATCAAAACGATTTTCAGACGTTTCATTATCAGATTTATCTGTAATATACATTAGCCACTCCTTTTTTAAGATGTCTGGTAACTTGCTTTCAATAGTCTTTGTCATCAGTGGATTTTTTTAAAGCTCCTGTGTCACCAAGGTCTTGAAGATCAATCAGGGATTTTTCAACAGTCTGGATCAAGTTAATTATTTTCCTTGGCTCCTGGCCCTTGATAGGCGACAATTTTTGTATATCTTCCACAATTTCCATGGCAATGGTCGCATGGTTCCCAAACCAGTTCTTTAGAACACGGAAGATGTCATCTGCTGTATTGTAAGAAGTTAGACCCAAGTCTTTTACAATCCTTTCATCTATACTATCAAGTAGCTGAAACTTGCGAACCTCTTGTGAGCCTGATGGTTCTCCTTGTATCTGTAGAGCCACCCAATCCTTCTACCAACGATAAAAGTCACGCTTTTGTCCTGAAAATATTGGCAGGGATGTAGGTTTCAACTTAATTGGTGTTGTTGCAAATGACAAAGCTTGAGTTGAAAGAACAGAGGCTCTTCTTTCATCTTCTGCGACTTTGGCTTGAATGAAGTCCACTGTTTTTGAGACAAGTTCAGGAAAATTTCGCTCCAAAATTCTGAGTCTTTCAATGATGTCCTTACCCTCAGGCTGAGGGACCCAGCATTGCCATTTCCCAAAAGTGACCTTTGCCGTGTTTATTAATTTTTCAAGGTGGTTTAACATGAATTCATGAGTCTTTGCTGATGGTAGGTTGAGCAGTTGACACTTTATTTAACCCCCGTTCTGCATTTCCCAGCGCTATATTTATCTCTGGTTCTCCGAAATCCACCCACAGTCTTCCTTGAAGTAGATTTTTGGCTTCTTTTAGTTTTCCCTCACACTCTTCAGCTGTCTTCCCCAAGTCAGCTCTTTGATCAGTACTTAACCTTGGGTCTTTAGTGCCTTCAGCTTCTACAAGCCACTCTGCTTCAATATCATCATTGGTGTCGATCAGTTTATTAGAATCAGAAATTAGCTTGAAATAAAGATCTTGCAATTCTTCTGCTGTCAGTTCAGTGTATGTTCTTTGCACTCGATTTACAGTCTTGGTGAATTGTCTTTTTGCTGTAGTTCTGATAACTTTCAGTTGCTCAATAGAAAATGACTCAGCCATTTTACTTTGTGTTGGAGACTAGAGTCAAGTTTGAATACTGCTTGCAGGTTGAAGTTGTGGTTTTTCACTGTCAAGTGTTCCAGGTTTGGTTTGCTTTTCCCCGCACTTGAAGGGGATTTTGGTTTGCTTTGTAAGGATGAGGCAGGATTCCACTCAGATTGTTTTTTATTTTCAGTAGTCATGTGAACAACCAGGTGAAAAACAAGTGTAAACCCCGGTTAAAATAACAAAAAAAAAAAAAAAAAAATAAATAAATAAATAAATGCAATCACAATGACTGTTGCCCTTTGCCATCAATAAATTAAAAGGCAGTGCAATTTTAGTAAGTCAAACAACAATTCAAGTCTGTTACAAATAAAGGTAAATATCTTACTCTTACCAGCTGTCTCTTCAGGCAAAGCTTTTTAGAACAATACAAAGCTTAGCTTCTGCTTCTCTCCCTAAACTTGTGTTTCTGAGCAGTTTTATACACTCCTACTGACAATGATCAGCTGCTTTCCCTAATTATTTCTACTGCTTCCACCTGCTGTGGTGAATGCCAGTGGAGCAGACCAGCAAAACCAAACAAGTCCCTCAGTTTGCCGCAACAGTGTTCCTAATACTCTGCCGTAATAAAGAAGCCAGGGCAAAGCTTTTTTTTTTTTAATTCTTAAGGATATAAACATACAATTTCGAAATTATCTCATTAAGGCGTCACTCCCAGAATTCCTCGTCCAAACCACAGCTCCTCTTGACCTACTTTGTTCTTCTCAAGAAGCATCCTCAAAGTAAACATTGCATCTGTGGCTCCCTTTCATTGCATGAAACCATACTGTTCCTAAAAAAATCTGACTTTGGATGCTATCCTAGCTACCACTACTCTTTCCTATAACGTGTGTGGCTCATCGCCTTATTCCTCTGTAGTTTCCTCAGTTCTGCTTGTCTATCTTGTTCTAAAAATGGGCACCAGTACACTTCTTCATTCCTCTCCTTTTTCCAAGCTCTTGCTTGGTAAGAAAGTCTAATTTAAGTACGCTATATTCATAAATAAATAAAATTAAATAAAAATGAAATGGAAAAAGTATTCGCTCACTTGCCTTGAGACACATATAACCTGAAGTGCCATCCCACTCATTCTTCTAAATCAAATTGTATTTAGATTTTTACTTATTTGTACAAAACAACATGAGAAAAAAGAAAATACAATACAAAATACAGCAATCTGGGCTAAGACAAATGAAAATGCAACAAAGGGTAGATATGGACAAGTACAAACAGTAAGAATTAACACACATTTAAATGGTCACATTTGTCTCAGAACTCTGCCTTTCATCTTAGAATTCTGACTTTTTTTCCTCTGAATTCTGACTTTTATCTCAGAATTATAAACAACGGAAGCCAGTGAGCTACTTTATTCAGTACAGCTTTAGCAGCTCAGTGGAGTCATGCATGCTGGAGAGAAACTAACAAAAATGTCCTCTTTAATATTCTTGTTGACTATTTTATATTCATTTGTACCAAGTTCACACTTTCATGAAGATTCTGGCCTTTTCCGTTCTTCATTGTTTGGTAAAAAGTAAAAAGCATTATCTTGTGTTGCACAACAGCGGTTACTATAGCTGCCCAGAACAGCACTGGGATGATCCTGTTTGGCACAGAGCATCTTTTATTGTGAAAATAAGTTTAAAAAAATAAATAAAAAAAAATCAAATTTTGAGATATGCTAGATTCTTTACATATTTTTGCTTTTGTTCGTGCAAAAAATAGACAAAATTCACATTATTATTAAAGAAAAGGTCATGAATGCAAATCGGCTCATTCTTTCCCAAATGTCTGAGTGCTTTATTTTATACAGCTTTTGCCAGACCAACCAGAGTCTGATCATTTGGATGGGTGAGTCAATACTTTTGGTAATAGTGCATGTTGTTAGGACCAACTGCCTTATTCTTCTTCAAATCTTCCTCACTTCATCCTTAATGATCTTGCTACATCTAGCTCCACAACGGCCAACTCTTCATCTCTGTGCCCTCTAAGTATTTTCCCATTTTCCTAACGAACCCTTTGATTTATGATATAGAAATCCAAAAACTTGCATCTTGCTTTTCATCGTTTTCATCACCTAAAAAAATCTAGTAAATTGACTTATTTTCTTTGAAACAGTTCAAGCAAAAAGTCCAGTTGCTATGACTCAAGATGTCACCTGAATGAATGAAAACCTTCATCAACATCTAAAAGAAAACAAAAAAGATTTGTAGAATTTTCCTTTATTATTTTTAGAAATTTACAAACATAACCACGCCAGTGAAAGAGAAGCAGATGAGCACTCACAAAAAACAGAATAAACTTTGTTAAAAAAAACAACAAAAACAAACATTTAGTCACTTTTTAAAAGTCAACACAGGAATATATTTTTCTTTTCAAGCTTTCAAAGATATTCTTTACATCTGTTACACAGGTTATTTACCTGTTACCTCAAACTTTACAGAATAACTTATTTCTTATTTATCAATGAGATCTATATGACATCTAAACAGATGAAGGAATCTCTTCCCAAATACTTTTAAGTGATCCTCTCTTCCCTTACAAAAAGAGAATAATGCTTGATGGAATCTCTTCATATGCCACTTCAGAGTCTACGAAAATAACATTTGTAATTCTGACCATCTGAGGATCTTCTGAATTTAAAGGTTTTCTTTTAAGTGGTGTGACTGTCTGGGATTTAAATAAGATTTTTAAAAAACAAATAGACTATTAAAACAAGATTCTTCACCAGAGAACACAAAGGCTTATAGATCTGGATCTGAGGTAAAACTTTGCTTTACTTGGTCTTGATGGAGATTTCTCTTACTAGATTTATGATTCTAAAACTGCATGGGGTTGAAGTCGTAAATGGACATACTGAAATCGCTCAGCAGCATGCGTGCCTTTGACAGGCGTTTAATGCAGTTGTGCAGGTGGACCCGGTTCTCTTTTATGGTATGGTCCTCTTGAAGCAGCAACTCCATTTTCTCTTTGTCTTGAAGCATCTGCAGCATCTCTCTCTGCAGCTGGACGGCAAACTCCTGCAGCATCTGGTAGTGGATCACCAGAGGGACCTGGTCAGCCAGACGCTGGCCGGCAATCTGTGGTTGGATGACATCACAGTTGAGAAGTCACAGATTAATTTTGAACATTCTGCTTTACAAAAAAAAAAAAATCTAGAAAATGGGATTTATTTAAAAACTTGAGAACTTTCATGTGAAAAAGATGAATGCTCAAACTAATTTCATTGGTCCTTGTAAAAGAGCAGTACTTAAGGAATTACAATGATCTACTTAACCCTTTAACACCAGAGCTCTAGTGTTTATGTTCTTTGATTTACTGTAGTGTTTTAACTGTTAACATAATCAACATAATTCTAGTAGATTCTGAAGGCTGCTGCTTTTCTCCTTCAGAATCTACTGGAATTATGTTGATCAAGTTAACGGTCAAAAAGTTACAGTTTTTGTGATTAAGCATCACCGGCGATGCCTCAGGTGTTAAAGGGATAAACAGCTAATGTTTTTGCAAATTCACTTAGTAGGTAGATATTTTACCTGCTAATTTTGATTATATTTTCCTGGTAGCTGCTATTTTTTCACCATAGGTTATCAAATTTACCTCTGCTAAAGATTTTACAAAATTGATCTTTTTTTCATTTATTATTTTTTAGCTGCTCTTAGGTTGGGTCCAGGACAGTAGTGCCCTACCTAGCGGCGGATTTGCAAACGAAGATCAACATAAGATTTGCATGTGCACACAAATCTTATTTCGTTTTCTTATTTATGTCTGTGTGAGCCAATTGAGAAAGTAACATCGGATTTTCAGGTGAGCAACTCCAGAGGAAAAAAAAAAAACTCGCTTTACATCAGGGATCCCTAAACTTTTTCTTGTGAGTGCCACATAACTTAGTTTTTCTCTCTGAAGTATAACAATTGCAGCGTGTCTAAAAGTAAGCATTTATGGTTTTCGAGAAGGCCACATATAACCAACTATTAATAGCTAGTGCTGTCATATGATGCATTTATTATAAGATTAATTTAAGATTTAATTAATCAATTATTAAAGATTAATTAATCATGACTTGTAATTAATTAATCTAAATAATATTTTTAATCGCAAATATTTTTAACCCAATAATTGTTGTATTAAGAATTATTCTGAAGTATTTTCATTGAAATTGAAATCTACTAATACTTTACAGATTTCCAGCCTTTTCTTATATGTATCTTAAACAATTAAGAAAAAAAAACACAAAATCTGGTCCAGATACAAAAAAGAAGAAAATTTATTTATCTTTTTTTATACTGAAGTCATTCAAATGTAATATTAGTGAATCATAGATTAGTATTCTTCTCATATCAAAAATTCAGATTAACATTGACTGGAACCATCTTCAAATGACTTCTTGCCTTTTGCAGGTTTGAATGTACGTGTACTCACTTGATAATAGGATTTCAGATGTTTGGCCATCTCTTTCAGGCTGGCCCCGATGCCATTGGTAATACTGACCAAGCCGCCTTCACTCTTCCTCTTCCCCAGCTTCTTGCTGTATCTGCAGTCCTGGGTATAAACGATCATTTCCATCTTGAACTGCGTCCTCAGCATGGACTCGGCAAGACCTTCCTTCTCATTCATGATGGCTTCAGTCTTCAACTAAAAGTACACAAAGCCTTATGTTACATATTCTGGTTATTGCCAGTTAGTTTCACATGTGTGACACTGAGATGTTTGTTTATTTAGCACTTGGAGGTCTTTTCAGTAGGCAAGTTTAGAAAAAGAAGAGGCAATTATTATAGAGTAAGTTCAAAATGACATACCTTAGCTGCCCTCATAAGATTAGGAAGTCCGACTAAACTCCTTTGAATTAAAGCAAAGAACTCTTTCTTTGCCGTTTCTGTAAGACAATAGAAAAATACAGTAAAATAGTAAGTTTCAGTTATTATTGGTGTTACAAGGGCTGCCATGATTAGTCGACTGATCGAATTTTAAAATAGTCGATGAGTTGTTGCTTTATATTATATGTAGTCAGAGTGTAGTAAAGTTGAAGGTTTTTAGGCTATTTATTTAGCTAATATTTCAGCTGCAAGCTAGTTATTTTGGCTAACTTCAGCTCTTTTGTTTTTAGACTAATTTGGAGCTTGGCTAATATTTCAGCTACATGCTAGCTGTTCTGGTGAATTTGGCAATTTTTCAGTTTATATTTTAGAGTTTAGTTAATATTTCAGCTAAATGCTAGTTATTTTGGCCAACTTAGGCCATTTAGTTTTTAGGCTATTTTGGAGATTAGCTAATATTTCAGCTAAATGCTAGCTATTTTTGCTAATTTATTCTTTTTTGTTTTTAGGCTATTTTGGAGTGTAGCTAATATTCAGCTACATGCTAGCTGTTCTGTCAAATTTAGCAATTTTTCAGTTTTTTAGGCCATTTTAGAGTTTAGCTAATATTTCAGCTAAATGCTAGCTGTTTTGGCTAACTTTGGCTCTTTTGTTTTTAAGCTATTTTAGAGTTTGGCTAATATTTCAGCTACATGCTAGCTGTTTTGGCTAACTTAGGCTCTTTTCAGTTTTTTAGGCTACTTTGGCATTTAACTAATATTTTAGCTGGCTATCAGCTATTTCAGCAGTCTATTTCAGCATCTTCAGCTATCAGCACTAGCGTCTTCAGCGGCCATATATAGCTTAGAACATTCACACTAGCATTATCGCAGGTAATGCTATATATCTTGTTTTCAGTTAGTTTAAAGATAATGATGGTTAAGATGTGTGTTTTACATACACTTTGTTTATGTCCTGATTAGGTGACTAATCTGAAAAAATGACCGTTTGTGGCAACCCTATTTCCAACATAATAATGTACCAAGATGGCCAGTATTTTCTGTCGACGCCTGAGAAGAGACATACCGGACACCTCCTTGAGCTTCAGGATGGCAGGCTCCTCCAGCTGTTTGACCTGCTCTTGCACCATGGCTTCAAAGGTCTTGTAGTTAATGAAGCCTGGCAGTTCTTTACCTCGGTACTTGCGTTCATACTGGGTCACTTCTTTCTCAATATTCCAGCTGACTGCAAAGATTTTTCAATAAATTCTTGTTAGTTTGTATATGGAAAGATATGACAGGACTGTACACTTTGTGTGAGGTATCGTAGTTACATGTTGTTCCTGAGTCTTCGATTAGATGATTCCAACTGCTAAATCGCTGTCTGAGCACAGAGAAGATCTTGGACTTGTATCCACATCTCAAATCCTCCCCTTTGGAAAGATATACTGCATCCTGCGTGAAGGAAGTCACTCTCTACAGATTGAGAGGTTCCGAAAAAACAAGTCAGTGATTAAAAATTCATTTTTCAGTGTTAGATTAAACTTTCTTTGACTTTTTACACCCACAGATGAAAACGTAGCAGCTGATTTTACTCACATCGATGAGGAAGCCGAGTTTCTCTGAGGGCTCGGATGGGGGACCGCAACCTAGGTTGTCCAACTTTGACTGAGTCTGTTTGAGCTTTGTCTCTACTTGCTCCTCCAGACGAGGCAGAGATTTCTACAAACCACACTGAGACTTAATAACATCGAAGATGCGTCAACTTGAGAGACATCAATTAAAAAATAATTTTAAAAGAGCTTAAAAATGTGGTCAATGACAGGGTTAATCCTACAAAACTTTGCCATAGCGAGTTATTTTATGCTGCATTCACACTAAACGTGATTCGCACAGCAGAGGTGTAGCATTTCAATGTTAAGTCAATGTAGAGACACAATCTGAGGTGCTGCGGCACGATTTGAGCATTGGGCAGAGCGCATCAGTACAGCAGCAATGCGATTTGAGCAGTGTGGTGCAATTCAGCCACGCAACGTTTTCAGAAACTATATCAGCGGGTAAGAAAAAAATCTAATATACCTGCTCGATGCTGGGATTGTCATCCATACAATTTCTTAACCTTCTAGGGCCACGTGGTTGCCTGAGACTCTGAGCATCTCTGAATGATCTGGTGAACCCAGACACAGCGACATGCTTGTCGGTGTTCTATAAAATTTTTTTATAGGGCACCAAGGACATTTTCGGACACTCCTCGGGCAGTAAATTTGATGAAAAAGGGCCGGCCAACATAAATTTGATGCACGACTCGCGTACAGTATAAATGCAGCTTTATATATATCCTTTCAAACATAGCCACAGAGTTACAATATGTCTTAATGTTCTATAAATGTTATTTTTCTAAAAATAACCACTCTTATGGGTGGAGCTGAGAAATGATTACCTGGATATGATGCACCAGTTCCAAGGTCAGCTTTTCTGCAAGTTTAGGGACAGAGGCGCGGCCATCATAGTATAAACTCCTGCAACAGAAATGAATAGTTTTTGGCTGCGTTAAACTCATGACTTGTTCTTATTCAAAGAATGGACTTACTGGAAATGCGAATGCTTCTGGAAGAAGGTTTTCTCTTTCTCCAGAGCTGTGGTGAGAGAAACCTTCTTTGTGATCTCATTCTGACCCCTGCACTTCACTATCATGTAGCCCTTTTTAAGGGGAATAGCCTTGTTGTTGATAATGTCAACTACATTCTCCTCTGTGCCTTTGTCCACCAGGTCAGGCTTGGTCAGAATACCTAAGAGGAAAAAGAGTGGCTGATGAACTCTCACAAACATTGAGTGATATCTAACAAAATCACTTCCTTCAGTTGAGTTCTTTCGTTTACCAAGAGTCCTTTCTCCTTCTGGATCCACCTCTTGTGCCATTTTCAAAGCTTCAGTCGTTGCTATGTCCACATTGCAAGGAACCACCACCAAGTTGATGGTTTCTCGTTTGCCAATGAACTCCCAGATCAGTCTCTTTATCTGTACGTATATATTAATTAGGAAAAATAAAGACGAAGAAAAAAAATAGAACAGTTATAGAACAACAAACAAGACAATCATTTCACACATGAGACAACACACATTGTACACAGATGAACATTTGAAGCATATAATGCAAATATGATGCAAATCAGCCAACCACGACTGCAGCTATTTGGGTCTAGTCTAAGGACCAATTTTGGTGGTTTATTCACACTTAAAGGAGACAAAAGACGCTCGTTTGAAGACAATGTGCAGATTCTCAATAGAGCAGCAACTAGTGGCCCTTCCCTCAACAAGTGGAGCAATCAGACGCTATTTGTCTCCTGTTTACCATCCAGCCATTTCATTTGTTCCAAAGAAAACCAGAACTCCATCCTGACCACACCCAACGACAGTGTGATGGGGCGATGAAAAGTAGAGGCCTCTAGCATTCACCACTCTCTGGTTCTCTTCTCTGCTTCCCTCTATGAAGCCATCCAATGACATGAATATGTGTGACTCACGTGGAGGATTAATGCAATTGCCACTCAGACTGGAGAGGTGAAACATCTCAAGAGAGAAGACTTTTAACCCTTCCGCTCTCTTTGGGGTCCAGTTGACTCCAACCACATATTGATATGTGATTTCCTCCATGACAAAGGTGGACAGGATTTTATGTCTGTCATGGACATTAGTGAAACTCAAAAATCAAAGATAAAAAAAAAGTTCAGCGCACTGTCTTGGGGGGTCCAGATGACCCCACTTTTAATGTAAACAAACTAAGGAGAGCGGAAGGGTTAATTCAAGATTCCAAGACTCAACTTCACACCATTAATCCAATTTGATCATGAATTTGCACAAACCTTAGGTTTTATTCCATTTTGCATTCTGTTTTTTTTTACTTGAAGCTCAAACTATTTTGTGTTTGTGTTTTTTTTTTTTTTTACTTATTACATTTATTACTTGTATTTTTTGTGAATATTCATATACGTCAACACAGGCCAAACGACAAAGTAAGGATTTCATTGCACTGAGAACGTTGCTTCTTTGTGACATATGACAACACTTTGAATTTCATTTTTGATTTAATACTCATTTTGAATATGGTTCCTTTTAGCCAAAAGAACAGTTTCAACATGTAAACATTTTTCAAAATGTTTACTGTTCTTCAGTAATCCAGCACAATTCAAAGCTTTTCTTAGGGTCTATCAAAAGCATCAACACAGTTTTGTGGTCCACGTGTAAATTGTGACTTTTTGGACACACAGGTAGAACTTGAGTCTGGATGAGATCTTTGAGCCCTACACCAACATACCTGTTCACCAATGTCTGCTGGTTGTCCTTTGACAGCCACTCTGGTGATGCCGGGCAGGTCAATGAGGGTCAGGTCTGGAACACTGGGGGATGCGATTTCCAGACTGATGAGCTCTTTACTGATCCCCACCCCAACGCCAGCCATTTTGTCTTGAGCTGCAAAGACATGCAGGTGTTAAGGCTACAAATGAATGCCTTTCACCTCCAGATTTTACAGGCTGATGTTTTTCTACTTTCATATTCTTTTTACACATCTACAAAAGTCTGTAGTTCAGAGACAACGAAACACATTTAATCTTTGCTATTTTACACATGAAAAAAATCCATTCTTGTTTTCGTATTCATTGATCCCTAGATCAGTTAGCTTGGATTGCAAGCTTTTAAAAAATGATTCAAATCGGATGAAAATCCAGGAATACTGTACCTTGAATGATCTTTTCCTCCACACTTGCAGGGTCTTTTATTTCCTCTGTAAAGTCACGGTAATGAATCTTTCCATTCCACTTCTGGTCTTTAGTGATTTTCTTCATTTTCAGTTCCAGAGGACATCTTGTCACAATACCTGTATTCCAAATAATGTAAAGAAGGATAAATAATCAGATTAAAAGTTTGGAAATATATTTGATCTTAAACCAATGGTTATTTCTTTAGACAAGTAGGTCTATAAATTAGTAAACGTTTAAGATTTGTGCTGTAAGCTTTATGTAGTTCATGATAGCATTGGGGTAAATTTACTGGAAAGCCGGTCTTTTTTTTGTTTATGTCTAGGGATACCATCCATAAAATCGTATTTTTTTTTTAATTGAGAAAATGTGAGGTTTACAATATTTGTGGTAGTTGTTAAACAAATTACAATTAGAACCGACACAGAGAAATCTAAATAACAGTATATAAGTAAGTTAGAATACACAATGACAAAAAATACAAACTTAAATAAAACAATATTAAAATAAAATAAAGGGGATATACTTAATAATTTGGAGTTTTAAAGTGGACTTCATTGAATTAAGAAATGATTTTTTTTCGTCATATGAACATCTTTTTTTTAAACAACTCTTATTTGGTTTAATATTTATTGTTTTTTAAAAAAGATAGTTTTGCAGCAAAATTATTAAAGAAACACAGGCTAA